>NC_081407.1:619106478-619406978 GCF_030272615.1 Cryptomeria japonica
CATGGAGGATCAGTGGTACTCCTTTGGAGAATTAAATATTATTATTTATAGTATTATGTGTGAGTTTTATACCTTTCTTAAGTAGATTCACCCAAGGATTTTCTCATGAAACCATTTTAGAGTTTTGAGGAGATTCATCAAGATATCTATATATTCTTTCTCTCCTTCTTGTTTCCCTCTGGTTCTTTCCTTTTTGCATACATATTTTTGTAAAAAAACATTGTAGCTCAGCAATATTTGAGTTATGTAACATCAACACTCCTTTATTTTTCAATAATATAGCAGTAGATATCCTTCTTGGCACTTCTTGTATTATCTAGTGAATGAATGATTTGATGATTTCCTGTGATTTTTATCCACTAATTTGTCTCATTCAGTCAATTTGTGGTGCAAGGAGATACATGTTAGTTGCGGGTTCTAGTTTGTGGTAGTTGATTTTAATTGCTTGAAGTTGTGAAAACTTGTTGTTTTCCTTCATGCATGCATTATATTCATCCTTTTATAGGAGATATTTATGCATCTACATGTTTATTTGAGTTGTGAAGCAATCAGGGTTATTTGTTGAAGGTATTTTGAGTTAGGCAGGTTGTAGATCTTAGATAAGATATTTGGTGCATCACCTTCATTAGAATAGATTTACATTACATGCAAGCTTTCTATCCCTTTTCTTATCAAATGTATTTACAAGAGATTCACCAAACAGGGAGCCGGCCTGATCTCCAGAGATTCACCTTCACTTTGAGCAACCCACAGGCTCGAAGGTGTTTCCATGTTTCATAGGATTGCTTGTTTTCGATCTTAGCATCATGGGTGCAATCCTCAGTGGCAATAGTTTACTCGTGTTATAATTGATGATGATTGTTGTTGTTAACTTTTTAAACTTATATGCTTGATCAAAGTCGTCAAGGCATTAATTACCACCTTCCAAAAGGACTAAAAAGTTGTCCCAGACAATTTAGTAGGCTGCCCTACTATGAGCAGCTACAAATTGTGCATTTGTTTGATACTATGCATATTTGAAAGAATATAACAGAGATGTTATGAAAAATATTGGATAGAAGGTGTGACAAAGAAAAAATTGTCCAAATTTGTAGTGACATTCAGGAATCCAATCATGTAATGAAAATTTTCATTCAATTAAATAGCAATGGAGACTGAATTAATATAAGTTCCCTTCCTTGGTTATTAATGGAGCAGCAAAGCAATGCTATAAAAGAGGTCATACAAAAACATCATTTTCCCACAGGATTTGCTGCGAACATAAACAATCTCATAACAAAGAAAAGTGAATTTGGGCCAGGGATGAAAACACATGATTGGCATACCTTCATGAAGGTAATTCATGTTATTGTATATTTTCCTATATATTTGTATACTGCATGTACTTTTCATTGTATTATGTTTAGCACTAGTTTTGGAAAAATAATGAAATGATCATTTTAATATTGTTGCAGTACGTTCTACCTCTATCTCTCCTAGACCACTTCGACAATAATGTCAAGCAAGTTATATATGATCTTGGAAAATACATGAGGTAAAAGTGTTATTTGTTCATTTTGTTGTATAGGTATATATTTGCCATTTGTTTTACTTTTTATTTAATATATTATATATTATTTTGTTAATTTTTGTTAATATATTTGTGTCTTAAATCACTTGTAGATGGTTGTCATCTAAAGAAATCCATAAAGAAGATATAAAATATTGGAAGGGAAAAATTCCTCATCTAATGTGTGAAATACAAAAGTGTCTACCTTCGACATTTTTCAATGCACAAGAACACTACCTCATACACCAAGTTGAGGAGATTGAATTGTGTGGATCTATACACACAAGGTCAATGTGGATGGTTGAGAGGCACTTGAATTTTTGAAGGCTTTGGTTCGACAAAGAGCACATCCTGAGGGTTCTATGGTGGAGGGATGTATGGTATACCAGACTATGGTGCACATTACTAAATATCTTCCTAAGTTTGCGACAAAGATCCATGTAGATCGCATTTGGGATCCCAACTCCATTAACGAATTTGAAGGGGAGTACTTGATGGGGAAAGGTAGATTGAGTAAAGTGAGAGGTAATTATTGGATGTTCATGGACATTAATCTGAATACATTTTACATTTGGTTTTTTATATATACTGTAGTTAATTAATTCTTAATCTTCAATATACATCAGTTGTAAATTTCTAGTTATTTTTTGTACAGTTGCTAGAGAGTGGGATGCACTATATTTGTATGTCTTAAACAATCTTTATTGGATGATGGTATGGATTGAGCGATGTCAACAATCTGGTCATGCATTAACATGGGGAGGTGTGGCTTCATTGGTTAAAGAAGCTCATCGTAATGGAGATTCCAATGTTACACCAAGGGAAATTGATTTGGCATATGGTTTACGAGATAAACAGGTACGTATAAATATATTAATCACCCATATTATTTAATTTTTTTCAATTGTAATGATGTATATATATATATATATATATGTTGGTTTTTGTATACATTCGACCAAGAATAAATATGTTTATCAACTGGAGATGCAATAATATTTACATGTTTGACATATTGTAGGTGAAACACCACAAGGCTATGTGGTGCAATGGTCATAAATTTTGCATCAAAAAGTCGGATGACAGGAAGAAAACTTGTGATTCTAGGATAACTATAGTATTTAAGGTGACTAATGTTTCATCTAGAAGTGACATATATCCTCAAGTCTCAAAAAATCAATACTATGGGATCTTGGATGATATACTTGAGTGTGACTTTGGGTCCTTCAAATTAGTTATTTTCATCATCTAATGGAACAGGCTATGATTGAATGAAAATGATCTTGACAGAACTATTATTGAACATGATAATGGATTTACAATGGTCAATACAAGGTCATTTGAGCGAGCTATAAATGAGCCCTATGTTCTTCCAAGCCAATGTGAGTAGGTATTTTACTCAAAGGTTCCACATAAACCGAGTTGGTCATTTGTTGTTAGACATGATCCTAGAGGAAGGTTGATAAAGTATAATTTCATGGAAGAAGAAGATACAAAAGAACTAGAAGATGATGTACATGATGATCATGATCAATAATTAGTTGATGATGTGCTCGACGAAGATTTTGAAGAAGAGGAACAAGATCACGATGATGTAGGAGTTAATGTCCAAGAAGATGATGATGATGATGATGATCCTTACAATATCGATTATGGATCGGAAGATACAGACAAAGAGTTGGATGAAGAAGAAGATCAATGACATGATTTAAATGTATGATGTATGCGATTAGTATATTATCTATTTGATATTGATTTCTTGATATTTTTTTGGTGAAATCTAAATGTTGTGATTATGTGGGAGGACTTGTTTGTAATTATGTGGGAGGACTTGTTTGTAATTATGTGGGAGGATGTGTACTTTTTTATTATCTTTACATGTCAAGTCATTTATACTTTTACATTACAAATATTTGCATCATGTTGTGTTCCTTGCTGAGATATTTATGGAAAATTTAATGGATGAATCATTTTAATGGTTTGTTATGCAATAACAAAATGATTCCTATCATGATGTAGGATGCACCTCATACTATTTAGTTCATTTATCTTGAAATTAAACCCATCCAAAAATACGCATTCCCCTTGGAGCAGACAAATTGCATATGTCATTAACACAACACTTCATACAACATAGCACAAAAGATATGAGCTAGAAATGAATGTTCTCATTATTGATTTTCAATATAAAATTGATAAATTCATGAAAATATTATAGTGAGTCACCAAAACTGCTAGAAGACTCTTTGTTGTTATATTAAGGTTTCTCTAATGCATACAAATCAAGAGTCTGGAATCCTTCATCTTGGCCCTAAATTCCCTTTTATAACACAAGGGAGCAAAACAAGCCTCAGGCCGAAGAAGACACATGTCAAAATATAATTGTATTACAAAAAAGACCTAAAGCCTAAGACCTTGACCTTTATGTGCAACCTACATTGAATGATGGCAACTGAAAAGGCATCATCCTGGAAGCTCGAGTTGTGGGTCTGCAAAACATGTTCTCACATCTGTACTTCATATTTGCTTCTATTAGGATAAAAAAATGCAATCTGGCATGCGGTGGTAGGTGTCTTGGAGACTGCTCCTTGCCGGTTGAGTGTTCTAATCATTTTCCCAAAATGAACATCCTACACAAAACTTTTAGGAATAGCAAAAATGGAAAGATTGTGACTAGTCCTCCTCTTTAGGCTGCTCTTCTTCCAAGGAGTAGTACTTTTATGTAGCGCCTCAATCTCATCAACTGGCCAAGAAAAACCCTTCAAGCTATGCAATTTATTCATAGCTTCCTTTGTTTCATGGGCAGGCACAATTGGTACTCCTAGGGTAAAGCTATGATACATTTTCTCTACTTCCATAATTTTATCAATAATATTAAGAAACGTATCTCCATGGTTTGGATCACTTTCCAAGGATTTCAAGACAGCATTTATTGCTTCCTGGAAACCTTGTTTCCATTCTTCTAAGCTCTTAATTTTCCCATCATCAATCAAAATTGTAGGGACATGCCACCTTTTGAGTCCCTGGAAAGAATCAATCATTCCCATCAATGCTTTTCTTTCCTCCTCTATGTTGGGTAACTCTTTATTCAATAAATTATAATTTTTCCAAGTTACCCTTACAATATGAGGTGGTTGAGCCACATTTTTCATTGCTAACATAACCTCCTTCAAGGTTTGACCCTTTGGCACCCGTGTAGCTCTAATTGGTTGAAAGAATGCAATGAATTCATCAAGATGACTCAGGATCTTGGATTGCAAAGAATATGGAGTGTGGAATTCATCCAATTTATCAATGATTTTATTTAAAATTCTCAAAACTAAATCTTTCCTAATTTTAAAATAATTGCTCACAGCTTCATCTTTGACCCTTTGCATTTCTTTTTTTTATCTTCTCAAGCTCCTTGGGTCTAATTCCTCCAGAAGAGTCAGCTAACATCTTCTTTATTTGCTCTTTCAAGGCAATGTTCTCAACAAATAATTCATTGTACTTGGTATTCAAAATAGCATGCATATCCTTTATCTTTATATGCTTTTTCTCTAAATCCTCTATTGTCAGCTGAGCAAATTGGACTGCATGCTTGGAAATTTCTACATCCGCTAAAGAAGTAGTGTCCTATAAGGTCCTTACAAAAATATCCCCTATTTTGTGTTGCACCCCTTGCAAAACCATGGGAGTTTTAGTGCTAGGAGCCTTTGACCATAAAGCAAAATGTTTTGAACTTATATTTACACTGGAGCCATGATCTCCAAACTCTCTAAAAAAATGGGGTCCTTCTGCCGCATGATCTAATCTAACAAGAAAATTTTCTCAAAATTTTACCTCGGGATAAGGAGCACTCCACTTTTCATCATCAGACATGTTCTTCAATTTATCCCTTAGCCAAAATGATCTAAACTCAGGGGTATTAAAAAAAATTTCATCTGCCTAAAGTTCTTTGAAGCAATAAACCTCTCATCATCTATTTCTTCTATAGGGATTGTGCTTGGGATTAGAGCCATGTCTAGATCATTGAAAACTTTGGCATTTGCATCATCTTGGAATGTTTCCCTTGGAGGAGAAGGTGGCAGCATCGAAGTATCAAAATCCTCCTGGATATCTGCAAAGTCATATATTTTAGCCTTTCCTCTTTCAATCTTCCTAACATACTCTGTTGTTACCCCCTCATCATTCTGTATACCCCCTTTGGAGGACTTTGTAGGTGCTTCCTCACTCTGAGCCTTGGGAGCTGGATCAATTGGTTTTCTTTTGTATTCCACTCCCTTTTCCTTGGCCTCTCTTCTTTGCAACTCCTTCTTTATTATATCATTTTTCTTTCTTAACATGAAAGACATTCTAGCAAACTCATCCCTGAAGTGTCGAAAGGAACCTACAAATTTGGGATCCTCTTGTTTCATTTTCCTTTTAAATTTAGTCATGAGGTCCCACTTCTTCCTCCTTTGCTCTGCCTCATGCGGATGAGCATTCCTAATCAGATCTTCTCTTTCTACAAAAGAATGAAAATACCCCTTTTCCTTAATTTATTTACTCTAATGTCATTTATATAGCCTTTAGGGTCAAAATGTCTGGCTTGGGAAACCCTCAACCTATAATTCTTCACCAAAAAATCTTGTACCTGCTACAAGTTCTCACAACCTACACTAAATTCATTAAAAATTGTTTTCCTGGGGAGAAATTTTTCCTTTCTATGAGATTTGATTTGCTCCCTCTCCATCCACATCATTTTCCACATGAATTCAAGGAATGCTAACCTTAGAGAGACAACAATAGGCAATACATGGGGTCCCTAATCACATCCATAAATTCTTATTATTGTATAATTTTCATAAAAGAAGAAATCCCCAAAATTGTGGGTGAATGCACCCTCGGCGTAGACATGTCCATCAGTCCTGCAACTCTTCATTCTCAATATTTTGATTATCTCTTTAGTCAGCCTCAACAGTACTACCCCAAGTATTGTGAAAATGTTCATCACAAAATGGTCAAAGAATACACAAAGTCACCAAAAATAGATCCCTTGTCCCAAACCTAGGTCCATCTTTGCACCAGCCAATGGAGAACTGTGTAGGGATCATTTGTCTTTATTCTCAACTCTAGGCCCCAATATGGTTTGTTTTGATAAATAATTAAGTGGCACACCAATGAATAGTGCAAGAACACCAATTTTTCATCCTTATTTTCAGCTCTCACCAATCTCTCATGAATCTTCTCATGAATAGTACTTGCAAAATCATACAATTCATTTATTGTGGGGTGTTGAATGTTGATGGCCATCATCATAAAATCAATGAGAAATTTGGTGAGCCCGCAATAAACTCTAAGGACCTACTCTAATACATAATAGGTTTTAACAAAATAGGGCTCAAAACAGTAAAGCTTGAAGGGCTCCCTTTCAAATGGCAGGACATAATTCCATGAATCTTTGTAAAGTTTCCTCGTGAAATGAGGAACAAGATCCTTCCTATACCTGTCCTTTTTGTTCTCAGAGTCCCTCTTCAAATTATCCTTATTTAGAATTGTGAGGGTGAACTTATCTAAATCAAAACATTGAATGATAGCCCCAAGAGAGATGTCTAGTAGGACATATCCTTCAATAGTCCTAATCGTCTAACTTGGAACATCATATGCCTTTTCCAACTCCCTTATGAGCATAGGATCTACAAAAACATTGGGCACCACCAATTTTCCAAGGTTCAGTGTTCAAGGGTTGCACACTAGGATGGTCGTGTCTCTATTGCCATAGAATGAATGAAAAATGTCCCAGCCCCTTTTCTTGGTGAGGGCATCCCTACACCCTGCCTCTTTGTCATTGAAGATGGTCCTCAGATGATCCTTCATTGTGGATCCCTCAAATAATTCCAGCAGGTCTTAGGATAGGCTCCTAGTCTATCTGGTTTCCCTCTGTGCGATTTCTTCCAATCTCTGTTCAACCTCTTGTTGCAACTCTTCAAGGGTCATTGCAGGACAAAGAGGAGAAGTAGGTTGTGTTGGTGGTTGCTCCACCTAAGCTGATGAATCCCCTTTGGATGAATTTCTAGAGTGCTTTGCAGGCTTGGGTGTCTTTTCTTTTGTTTGAGCAACCTCTTTGGCTAGCTCCTGAGGGTTTTCTCCTTGTGGGATTGGCTTTTGAGGAATTAGGGCTTCCTCAGCAGATGGATTAACTGGAGCAAGAGCATCATGTGTAGGGGATGGGGTTTCAGCAGAGGCAGCTTCAATTGAAGCCTTCTTGGTGCTCTTCCTCTTCTTTGGAGTGGGCTTCCTTGTTTTAGGAGCGAGAGAGGGCTCATCTAAAGATTCAATATCAGAATCGATAGTGACGGTCTTTCGGACGATTTTTCTTTTTCTCTTTGTGGCCTTTTCTTTCAGAGGGGAGCTAGCCTCAACCTCCTCTGATACTTGCAAGGCAATTCTAGGGCTTGGTTGCACATAAGGGGCACCTACAATTTCTTGCACGGGGGAACCATATCTAGAGGTGTAGCCTCAATGATGGAAATTGAGGAGTTTTCCTCAGTTATGTGGGATTTCTTGGCAATAGGGATAACATATTACTCAATAGGGGATGCCATCTTAACAAATTTGGACTGATTAAAAACTTGGAAAGAAAAATGCAAGAGGAAAAACTATGACTTCTAGGGTGCACACGTAGGCAACTCAAGATATTACTATAACAGTCTGATAATGCACACAAGCAGGAAAAAAACACTTACTGATTTGTTGGAATGCTGAAATTCACCTTTTCTCTTGCTCTATGCTGCTCTAAAATCTCTTTGGATGCAAGGTAAGAAAGAATGCCACTGAATTTTCAATTTATTGCGATGCCATTAATTCATTTGTGTTGGACAGAGGTAATCATTAGCGCCAATTTTGAATTTCATCCGTCGATCTAGCAGTTGATGATCAAGATTGCTCGTTGGCCTTCCCTGAATAATGACATGGCATTCTCTTAAAGTTCCTCATGTCAAATTAGAATTTCATACTCCATAGAGCCTCCTCGACCATCTTAACTTTCTCTACAGGATAAGCTTCTATTGTAATTTTCTTTTGTTTTACTTATCACATGGTGTCACTAGCCATTCCTTCTATCTTAGTAGGATAAGCTTCTATTTTATTTCTTTGGAGATACTATCCCATGTTGATCTTAACCCTTCCTTTCACCTTTTGCCTTTCGCCTTTCGCCTGCAAGCCCCTTTCTTTGTGTTTTTATCATCTACGGGATAATATTTTAAAGTAGCATTTTCTTATCCTGGAACATCTTTCTTATCCCCATGGGGACACGCGGGATAAGGCTTTCTCTTATTTCCCCTTCACAATTCTTATCCTGTGACGCACCTTTGAGTTTTACCATTGTTCTGGATCTTTGCTACCCCGCGGGATAAGCCCTTTTACTTTTTCTTAAGTATTTTACTATCCCGAGAGTCTTTTCTTATCCCCGCAGGGACACGCGGGATAAGAAAAGCATTGCATCCTTTATTGTTGACTTATCCCACATTTCCTTGTAATGCTATTCTAGTGGCATGGAAATCTTGCAGGATAAGCTTTTGTTGTAATTTTCCTTTGTTTTACTTATCCTGTGGTGTCATTAGCCATTACTTCTATCTTCGCAGGATAAGGTTCTATTTTCTTTCTTTGGAGATCTTATCCCATGTTGATCTTAACCCTTCCTTTCGCCTTCGCCAGCAAGCCCCTTTCTTTGTGTTTTTATCATCCACGGGATAAGCTTTTGAACTAGCATTTTCTTATCCCGAAGCATCTTTCTTATCCCCACAAGGATGTGCAAGATAAGGCTTTCTCTTATTTCCCTTTCAAAATTCTTATTCCTCAATGCACCTTTGAGTTTCACCATTGTTCTGGATCTTTGTTACCCCATGGGATAAGCCCTTTTACCTTTTCCTTAAGTATTTTGTTATCCTGGGACTCTTTTCTTATCCCCGTGGGGATGCGTAGGATAAGAAAAGAATTACATCTTTCATTGTTGAGTTATCTCACGTTGCCTTGTAATTCTATTCTAGTGGCATGGAAATCCTACGAGATAAGACTCCCTTTATATTTAAGTCAACCCTTATCCCGCGGTCATTTCACAGTGTTCTTGGTTCATTGAGGGATAAGCTTTTACCGATTATTTTCTTTGACCGCTCCTTATCCCACATTGCTCCTTGCTCGCTTTGTAGTTGTCGTGGGATAAAGACTCCTTTATAATTATTTCTTTCTTCTTATTTCAGGGGGTTGAAATTCACATTGAAACCACTTGTGGGATAACGAACAGGGGGCGCTTCCTTTTGAAATCTTATCCTACGTGACCGAGTTACTTGGGGTCAACACTTAAGTGATCATTTAGAACACATGAAAAACTTCATGGGTTAAGTGGTCGTGCGTAGGGCCTTCCTAGGAAATAAAGGACTTAAGACCCGAGGTTTTTTTAGCAATACTTAAGTCCCCTTTGTCACTTTAGAAATTGATATTCTCTAAAGCTCCTTTGGCCATCTCAACTACCTCCGTAGAATAATCCTCTATTGTACATTTCCCTTGTTCTATTTATCCGATGATGTTATTTACCCCTTCTTCTATCCTTTTGGGATAATATTTTATGTGTTTTACCTTGGAAGCCTTACCCTTTATGTTCCTCTTGCAAGCCCTTTTCCTTTATGTTCCTATCGTCTACGGGATAAGCTTGTGAACTAGCTTTGTCTTATCTCACAGTACTCCTTTTATCCCCGCAGGAATGTACGGGATACACTTTCCCTTATTTACATCTTATAACTCTTATCCCGCGGCCATCTCTGAATAAGAGGAACACCTCGTGGGATAAGACTTCCTCTTCTTTCCTTTAACACTCTTATCCTGTGTTGCACCTTTGAGTCTTACCTATGCACCTTTGTTGTGGATCTATGTTCCTCGGGGGATAAGCCATTTTACACTTTTCTTAGTTATTTTCTTATCCCCGCAAGAACACGTGAGATAAGAAAAGAATAGCATCCTTCTTTGTTGACTTGTCTCGCATTGCCCTGTAATGCTATTATGGAAACTTGGAGACTAATGCAGAGCATCATGAAAAACTAACCAAGAACCCCAAATCAACCATGGAGTCCCAATCCTAGGGTGCTCAATGACCCAAAATAATCATCAATCTGAAAATTTGATATATTTGAGGCATCCAACAAGATTACTATCAACCAACCAATCCAATATCAAATCTTTCATATCATTTATAACCCTTTAAACATTATTCAAGACCCAAACAATGCATTATGATGTCCCAATTAATGACAGTCCGATAGACCTATACTCTGTTATTAATAAATTTAAAACCAAACCATATTTGGAAGATCTCTTCGATGAGGCTATAAAAAACTAGGTTTCTAAAACCATATCCAACATTGAGAACAATCCAACAGTGGAATTAAGAGTTATGGTCTCTTCACTGAGACCGTTTTGACCATAAAACAATGTGGAGTGTGTAAAAACTTCAAATGTTATTCATTTCCTTCCTCCAATCATACACACACCCATTGGATCTGACCAAATTATGGTTTTTATAACCTCCACACATCCATATGGTAGTTACAACTACCCAAGACCAATTACATCCTTGGTTTGCAACTTTATAATGCAATTTGTGCTTGACAATATTTTTGACACAATTGACAATTTTGACATTTTGATAAATATGACCCCTAATCTTTGCCTGTGCACTTCAAATAAATTTAGATGGACTCAAAACAACCTTTTACATCCTCTTTACCCTTCCATGACTTTTTTATACAAATTTGACCTCCTAGACCCAATTAGGACTCAAATACACATCTTGAGCAAATGTCTTACAATATTTCAAAAAATGACTCAAAATACATTAAAATGACCATATAAACTCAAATATGAGTGAAATGATTCATGGCATGATCTTTAACCTCCTGGTGTATGTTTGAGTTAGGTTCTTCTGCACCAGAGACCCTGTGAGATAAGTCTTCTCCTTTGTGTCTAAGACAACCCTTATCCCATGAGCCTCTCATAGTGCTCCTAGATCATTGCAGGATGGGCCTCTACTTCTTGTTTCTTTTAGCCACTCCTTATCTCGTGTTGCTTCTTTTCTCACCTTGCAGTTGTCACGGGATAAAGATTCCTTTATAATTCTTTCATTCTTCTTATCCCGTGGTGCCAGATCATTGATACAAATGTGTCACAAGATAAGATGCACTCTTTGGAAACTATCATTTCATTATCCCATGAGGTTGAAAATCACATTGAAACACCCAGTGGAATAAGGGACAAGGGGTGCTTTCTTTGTAAATATTATCCTGCATGACCGAGTCACTTGGGGTCAGCATTTAGGTGATCAATTTTAATTTTTACATATAATTATAATATCCCATAGGTCAATTTGAATTTTAAATTACTCTACAAAGCAAAAGACTTCGAAAAACTTCATTCCCATGAGGCAAAGCAAAAGACTTCAAAAAACCTCATTCCCGCCAAGTAGGAGAGGATCAGATTCACAGATGATGGTGAATGAAGAGTTCATTTGTGCATAGGAGAGGAGATTCACAAGCAAAGGAAATTAGTTTACAGGTGAGCAATCACTTATCTTCATCTTATGTGAATTTCAAACATAATCAAAATTATTTGTTTCCTTTTTCAATGATCTTCTAGGGTTTTTTAGGGACTTCTTCTTGGTATTGCAAGGTTTTGTATGCTTTATGAAGGCTCTGAAGGATGTTCTTTGAATGTTGGGATCATCTGTATGTATGCTTCCTTGGAATCAAGGATGTCAACCATTGGGCGCAAAATCATCTCATAGAAGAAACCATCACACCAGTGCCTTTCCCCGCCCAAAGTAGCCCTGGCTAGATGCCATAGCGTATCCCAAGTGAGCTCATCGTAGTCAAAAAGTCTCCTACATTGCTGTTGAAATATCTCCTTCACACATAGGAAACTCAACCCAAAGTGATGGACCATTTTCCCTCAGTTCTCCTCCTACATTCATTGGTTGATTTGCCCTCCTATTTAACCTTGGCCTTATGATTTCTTGTCCTTATCGAGCATCGGGCTCTATCTAAAAGAGAAATAAACCCGATATCCCATGAAAACCAAATCCATCTTTGGATTTGAAGTGTCCTAATCTCTTGCCATCTTCTCCCAATGTCCCTTCATTCATGGTAATCAGAGCCTATTTTTGTCTATCATGATCACCTTTGTCACTTCAGATCCAAATTTGTGGTTTGGAATCCAGATCAATACCATCCCCTAGTCTTACCTATCAAATGCCTTTTTTTTTCTGCCTCCATGAGGCTTTATAGTTGTCCACTAGAATATTTTCCAAATCCTCACTCGGGATTGCCTCAAAAACCTGGTCATCCTTTGTCCTTAAATTTATTCCCATGTTTGCCATGTAATCTGCAACCATGTTTGCCTCCCTGAAAACATGTCTGACCTCATAGTCAGGAACTTTATTTAGAGTATCCATAATGTCCCTCAGAATCCTCTTTATTTTCCAATTTGGTGTGGCACCATTCTTAATAGCATTGATAAGTATCTATGCATCACCTTCTATTAGTATAGAGTTCAAACCCTTCTCTACACATTCTCTGAGTCCTCTAGCAATATAGTAGCTATAGTTGATGCTAGGAAAAGGTATATACAAACCTATAAGATTGCTACAAAACAAGGGTCGGGTCTTGAAACAAACAAAGCCAATATAGACTCGATTAGTTTCTATGATGGTGATGGAATGCAATGATGGTGATGAAATTCCATGATAGTCAAATTACTATGGATTGTCATGGCATTCCATCACCATGAGAACATATTTCTTTAAGATATTTTTCAAACAGTACAATGCCTTGTCTATGCAAGGTAGTGAACCATTTGATTGAACTTCTTATAAGATGTAAGCTAACATAAGATAAATGAATTACATATGCAAGAACCCTAACCCCTTTGACTAGGATCCTGCACAGTCTACATAGAGGAAAGGAAATGATTCTTCTCATGGATCGGAAGGTATAAGTCAATAGACCCTATAGAAACCATTTATTATTTCCTTGCTTTCTCTTTACACCCATCTTGGAGTGGTTTAATAATAAGCTAGGTTTTAGCAACTATATTTTGTCAAAACTTTGATTTTTTTTCTCACCTAAACCAACTTGACATCCACATGGTATAGCTTGACGAATACTAAGAGGGGGGGGGTGAATTAGTATACCAAAAAATACTGAACTTAAACTCTTAAATAGTTTAGCAGTTAATCGATATAACAGATTTACTAACAAACTGGTTAAGACAAATGCAAACCAAACAACAAATAAAGCATTCACCCACAAGAGCACAATCACCATGACACAAGAGGTTTTGACGTGGAAACCCAAATGGGAAAAACCACGGTGAGCAAAAGCTCACAAGTACCTATCTGCAAAATAGAAACTAGACCAGTTAAGGTCATACAATGTTCTTCACTAGAACAGATCCTATTAGGAATCTAGATCTTTATTAGGAGATAAGTCCTATTAAAGACTACCTTGTGAGAGGATTTCAGATTCAGAGTTGTGAACCACCTTGTTAGAGGATTTACAAAGGCTTTGTTGGGCCTACCTGGTTAAGGGTTTCAAACTTGTCAAAGATATGAGTAATCAACAAGTAGATGATCTAGATACTAGCACAGTATGCTTGGTTAGATCCTTGATAGTTCATTGTTAATGCACATTTAGCATTACTTCAATCTTCAATATCTTCACACTATGTTTCTTCAAACAGACCTAATCTTCTCTTCTATGATCGCACATGCAAAAAACCTCATGCACACTAAAACCCTATCAACAACTAAAACCCTAGACATGATGTCCTTATAAAGGAATCTGATTTCACGTCGGTCCAATAGGATTACATTACAAGTTCCTAGGTTCAGTGCATCTAGACACATTTGGTAACATAGCACAAAATTACCGCCAAAGTGTCAGTGGATGATAACTCATCACAGAAATACCGGTTGGTAACTCATCATAGAGTAATACGGGTTCATTACCGATTACCAGTTCATACATTTTACCAATTACTGTTTGTCACAATGAAGACTGGAAAAATGTTAACTACCACTTTGTTCCTTTGTACTGCTTGAGGTCTTTGTACCACTTTGGGTCTTCAGTCAGTTTGTGACCAGTAAACACCGATAGTCTAAATACTATAATACATAATACTGATTAGAACAATTGTCAGTTGAGCATAACTCATACATAGGGAAGTGATCATAACACAAGTGTGTGTCCATCAATAACAATCACAACATCATCAAAATGCCAACAATCTCCCCCTTTGGCATTGATGGCAACACTTAGGAAAATTTTGACATCTAAGTGTTTTATAACAAAAATATGCCATAATCAAAATTACTCCCCCTAAGCATATACACTATCCCTTTTTGCAAAAAATACAATGTATACTACTCCCTTAAATAAATAACATGAAGGTATACATAACATTCACCAAAATTTTAGATACTACTCCCCCTTTGCCAACAATGACAAAGTACTACAGAATAACCCTTGTTTCTCATTATCATTAAAATAAATAAGTGTTTATGACAATAATGAGTGAAACTTATCAAAAATTGATTTAAAATCTTGCATAAAAGTCTTCATGGATAATGACCATGACTCAAGTAATGAGGTAGACACCTCACTTTTCATCTGCATCTATGATACATGTTCTTTCATGGCATCAATTATACTCATCTCTTGAGTTATCGTTAAAGCTTCTAGATTGAGAAAGCACTTCTGAATAATTTGCAGTCTGGGTAATAAAACCAGTTGAAGTTCCTAAAATCTCTTGTCCCACTGCTAATCTCCAACTCTATCCTAGCAGACTGAAGCTGATATCGGTGAATAGTTTGCCCATATGTGGTGAAAGAATCATACGGGGTCTTAAAGTTTCTTATGTATGTCTGCAAATCAGATTGTAGTTTATGCTTTTGTGCAAGCACATCATCACAAAATAGATGGGTTTGGCTTATTTTGCTCAATAGTAGTTTTCCCTCATCCATAGCATCTCTAATATCCTTCTGCTCTTTCTAAAGTTGAGACTGGAGCTCATTCAGTTTCTTTACTAAGGCAGTGTTAAGTGCCTTTTGATACTTCTTCTGTGCATTGGCTTCAGCAACTTCCTCCAGGCATTGTACCTGGTCCTCTACTACTGTACATAGAAGTTTCAGTTTGGCTAGAGAGGAATCGGTAACAGGGAGGTTGGTACCTAGGATCGGACTGGTAAGGGTGTCAATCGCAATGTGAATGACATCCTACTCCTTTTTCCTCCTTAATACTTCCAGTCTTTCCTGTGCTAGCTTTATTCCTTGCAGCAGCTCCGATTCATCTACAGATTGGAGGTCAAGAGGACTTGTGATGTCGGCTAGTTTGGCTTGACCACCAGTTGCCTTTGGAGTCTCTAGTTGTTTTCTCTTTTCTACTTCCTTCTTCTCTTCCACTCTTTTCTTTTCCTCTTCTTTCTCCCTTTGTTCTGCTTCATTCTTTTTCTTCTCTTCCTCCTTCTTTCTTTCTTCTTCTTTCTGCTTCTCCTCTTCTTGTTTCTTTTCCTCCTCTGCTTTCCTCTTCTCCTCTTCTTTCCTCTTCTCCTCTTCTTTTCTCTTTTCTTCTTCTTGTTTCCTCTTCTCTTCCTCTTGTTTCTTCTTCTCCTCCACTTTCTTTGTCTCTTCTTCTTTCTCCACTTTCTCTTTGTTTGCCTTTTCCTTTTCCAGCTTCTGCTTGTCTACTTTTTCTTTGTCATGTTTCTCCTTGTCTGCTTTTTCTTTATCAACCTTTTCCTTTCCAGCATCTGGAGTGACATCTTCAACATCCAAAGCATCAACATCAATGGTGTCCACCTATTCTATAGTTGGTTCTCCTTCATCATCAAATGCCTCATCCAGTTTTTCAGTTTCTAGTTCCTGTTCAGCCTTCTTGTTGGCCTCAGACACTTGATGCAACCGGATAGCAGTTTTGGCATGCAAATGAGTGTCCTTCTCTACATCAAAGGTTTTGCCTTCTAGTAGCCTGAGTCTTCTTCTTCTTATGAAGAAGAGACCTTTATGCGTGTGCATAATCTGAAATAATTCAGAATTGGAGGCTTCAGGAAAGTATTGAGCAAATACTTTCTCCCTTATTTCCTGTTCTTTTTCTATGGCAATAGACCATTTGTTGTCCAAATAATTATATAAAGAATTAGGTGCCTCAGATCTAATTTATGATGGTGATTGGTCATTCTTATACAAATAATTAATGACTTCCTACTCTATTTCCTCTTTCTCACTATCGGTAAAATCATCAAAACACTCCTTTAGATCACTAAGCAATTTTCTTCTTATATTCTTAATAGTCCCTTGATAATGTGTCATTGGCTTATAAGAAGAGATGTCAATATTTACCAGTGTTGATGATGCAGGTGTCTTGCCGGTAGCTTTTATCTTTTTCCTTGTTTACCTTTTCTTCTTAGGCTACACATCTGATTCTATGTCTTCAAACTCCGGTGAGTTTCTCTTGGTCTTTTGCTTCCTTTCAAATACTTTAGCGGGTGCAACTTCTGGTTTCTTCTTGGTAGGTGACCGCTTGGTCACTTTTGGGCTCGCTAAGGTAACCGGTACTGATGCCGCTGGCACTGCCTTTCCCTTTTTCATAGAAGGCTCTTCAACCAGTGTTACCCTTTCCAAGTAGGTGTCGGTTCTTTTTTTCTTTGCATTTAAAGGAGAGGTAATCAGGGTAGAGGCATACCCATCTAACATGTTGTACATTACTTCATATCCCATAGGCTCTACTACTTCCATTACACACTCATCTACTCTAATGGTAAAGCAGATGTTCTCTTCATATTTCTTAACAATGTCTCCAGATATCCTCATCCTTTGACTCATCTTCCACTTGAATTCATCAAAGTATTTATCCAAGACTTCAGGATAGTTGGTTCCCATTTCTTGGAGACTTTCCCTAATTTGTTTGGTGACCGGTTGGTCAGTAGACCATTGAATATCACTAACTCCCAAGAAATAGCCTTGAAAGTAGAAAAAAAAACCCACCAAAAGTTGTCCAAATTTGAATCTTAGGGCACTGTCCTGTTTGATGGACTTCAAGTTTAGTAGAATTTGCTTCTGCAAACAGGTGCATAGATCAAATGAGACATCCTCCATGATCATTTTATAGGCGACATTAACCATAGCAACAAAGATAGAGTTTAATTTGCTAGCATAAAATGTCCAGTATCCAATCACCATGCAAGCATACTTTACCAACTCATCTTTGATGGTGTTGATAGTCATTTCCCATTGACTGCTCACAGAACTGGTGAGCTTAGTCATTTCTGTCTTAATGACCTTCCGTAGGGCTGGCACCTCACCAATGTTGCAGAAACTGGTGACGACATGAATTGGTTCAGGCATAATGTCATGCGTCCTCTCAAGATACATCTTGTCACCATGCACTCTGCTCAGGATGATGTAGATGTGGTCTTTTGTGAACTCCTCAAGAAAGTAAACCGCATTGTGAAGCTTCTTCCTCTCCAAAATGTTGTATTTCAGTTTGATCTTCTTATCATCCCCACAAAATAGACTTAGCTGGGAATGAATTGCTAAGGATCCTAGGTCTTCCAGTTTGTAGTCAATGTACCCTAAAATATCTCCTTCAATAATGACTCCGGCAGGTATTTGGGACAAGGCATTGTATTTCATTTTTCTTTGAATGAATTCAGCTGAATCCATAGGTGCACTAGAACTGGAGTGCGATGTAGAAGCCATGATTTAGCTGATAAACAAAAAATTTCAGAAATACCTTCACAATTTTGAAATTTAGGGTTTGACAAATGCAACTCACACCACACTACTTCGGTTGCTTGATTACCACTTGGTGTTCTTCAATTGATTGATTGTAAATATCTCTAGATACTTCTGTAAGATTTCAAATCTCTCTGAATTGCAAGTTGAATTGCCTTTTGTCACTTTGCTCTTGAAAAATTCTTCGCTCGAAAACTGATAAGTGAAAATGACTTTGAAAATTCCTTTTAAATGAATTCTTCACCTACCATAATAAATGCTCCACCGCTAGGGTACAAACCCTAATTTTTCCATTTACTGCTTCACAATCTTTTGTCGATTGACAGGTAACATATATCGGTTAAGGTCTTTTACCGGTATAAACCGGGGGTTTGAAACATTTCACCGATTTGTTCCCCCTAAGCTTTTTTGAAGCTCAGTTTGCCAGTTCAGAGACTTCCACACTAGGTGCAGAAACCGGTTCATCTTGTGACACTTCTTCAGGTTTCTTTTTCCATGTTTTATTCTTTCCTACTTGAATGGTTTCAACATCAATCTTCCCTTCTAGAGTGATCGGTATATCATTTGGCAGGTTCTTTCTCATTCTGTAGGTTCTGGCAGGGTGTCCCGATTTGTTGCAATGATAGCATACTATTCCAGGTGTTCTCCATGGTCCATTGTTCATTCTACCATTCTTCCTCCTGCATGTTGTAGCAATGTGACCTCTACCATGGCAGATCAAACAAGCTTCTCTCCAATCGGTTGCCGCTTGATAGCCACCACCACCTGACTGATGGTCATAGGCATTATACCAGTTTGGATTCCGGTTCAGAGATGATTTAGGAAAAACTCCTTGAGTCCTTTGAGGATATCTCCCAGTGTTGTGCATAACAGACCTGCATTCAAATACTCTATGCCCAAACTTGTTTCATGCATAACAGTTTCCACTGAATCTATTGGATCTAAACTTATTGTTTAGAAAATAAGGAAAATTATTATAGGCCTTATTTCTACACACATTAGCAATATGTCCTTCCTTGAGACAATTAAAGCAAACAGGTTTAAACTTTTGCTTACCTTTATCCTTTGATGTCGGTTTCTTCTTTGATGCTCCATCTTTTGTTCCAAAGGTCTCACCTTCCTCATAACCGGAAAAACCAAGTCCAGTGGTATTCTTTACCACTTTTGTTGATTCAAGCTTTTCTTCTAGCTTAACAATACTCTTATTGAATTTAGCAAGTATTTCCTTTGACTTAGTGAGTTCCTTGGAAATAGAAGCATTAGATTCCTTCAAGGTTGCATTCTCAGAAATAGCCATGTTTAGTTCACCTTGCATTTCTTCTTTTTCCATTTTACTCTCTTGGAGATGAGCGGTAAGGGTACTGATTTCTTGCTTCAGCTTGGAGATCTCATGATCTTTGTCTTTTACCAGGTCTTTAGCTTTCCTCTAGTTCTCCAGCTCTTGACACATTCTGATTGTTATTCCTTCCAGTTCCCTTCTCAGGTTGGCATTAGATTCATTCAGTTTTTCAACTTCTTCAACTAGGGCTTCCATGTTTGCTTCATCAGAAGAACTATTTTCAGTAAGCTCCATTAGTTTCTCAGCATGCTCTCTTCTTTTTGCCAGTGAGGCCTTATATTTGACTTTGAGTTCATCAAAGGCTTTCTCAGTCTGAGTGAGATGATGAGTAAGTTCCCTCATGGTGTATTCCCCCATATCTCCTTCCAAGTGGCTAAACTTATAGAAAGGTTGGCTCTGATACCAATTGATGAATACTAAGAGGGGGGGTGAATTATTATAACAAAAAATACTGAACTTAAACTCTTAAACATTTTAGCAGTTAACCAGTATAATAGATTTACTAACAAACTGGTTAAGACAAATGCAAACCAAACAGAAAATAAAGCATTCACCCACAAGAGCACAATCACCATAACACAAGAGGTTTTGACATGGAAACCCAAATGGGAAAAACCACAGTGAGCAGAAGCTCACAAGTAACTATCTGCATAATAGAAACCAAACCGGTTAAGGTCAGACCGATTAAGGTCATACAATGTTCTTCACCAGAATAGATCTTGTTAGGAATCTAGATCTATGTTAGGAGATAAGTCTTGTTAAAGACTACCTTGTGAGAGGATTTCAGATTCACAGTTGTGAACCACCTTGTTAGAGGATTTACAAAGGCTTTGCTGGGCCTACCCAGTTAAGGGTTTTAGACTTGTCAAAGATATGAGTAATCAACAAGTAGATGATCTAGATACTAGCACAGTATGCTTGGTTAGATCCTTGATAGCTCATTGTTAATGCACATTTAGCATTACTTCAGTCTTCAATATCTTCACACTCTATTTCTTCACACAGACCTAATCTTCTCTTCTATGATTGCACATGAAAAAACCCTCATGCACACTAAAACCCTATCAACAACTAAAACCCCAGACATGATGTCCTTATAAAGGAATCTGATTTCATGTCGGTCCAATAGGATTACATTACAAGTTCCTAGGTTCAGTGCATCTAGAAACATTTGGTAACACGACACAAAATCACCACCAAAGTGTCGGTGGATGATAACTCATCATAGAAATACCGGTTGGTAACTCATCACAGAGTAATACCATTTCATTACCGATTACCGATTCATACATTTTACGAATTGCCATTTGTCACAATGAAGACTGGAAAAATGTTAACTACCGCTTTGTTCCTTTGTACCGCTTTGGGATCCTCGAACCGCTTGAGGTCTTTGTACTGCTTTGGGTCTTCAGTCAGTTTGTGACCGATACACACCTTCTGCAAAACACCGATAGTCTAAATACTATAATACATAATACCGGTTGGAACAATTGTCGGTTGAGCATAACTCATACATAGGGAAGTGATCATAAAACAAGTGTGTGTCCATCAATGAAAATCACAACATCATCAAAAGGCCAACATAGCTCATTCTAGATAATCTCATATACGGGCTCAACAATAGGGATAATTCTCAAGAATGAGGAATTCTTCAGTGATCCTTGACCTTATCCGGAGCATGAGATAGTAGGACAGCTTAAACATACATAAAAATATGGAAATATGTCTTGATTTTAATAATTTATGACAAACCATAAGTGAAATAGACAAGAAAATGATAACCTAATGACATCTGCTAGCATATACCAGTGCCTTACTCCATTGGGATCTGAGTTTCTGAAATATCACTGAAACTTGACAGAAATTTATCTAATAGGTGATTAAATCTTAAACAATACTGCCTTACTGTAGCATTTTATTTGCAATTTCTTACCCGAGCTACTTATCAAATCCTAGTACAAGCTTTATCCCTCTTTAATTTCATTCAAGCATTTTAATTAACCCCTTGGATTAAAGCATGAAATGAAAAATTACATACATCATAACAATGCAACAAGCAAATGAAACCCTTGATTCTATTAACTCAAAAGAAGATAAAATCATACACACAAGAGTAAGGATTTTGAAATTATATCTGTATTAACTTCAAAAGCTATCTTTTATCAAATAAATGAATACATTTCATTTATAGAAGAACCCATTTAAAATTTGAAACTAATGACTATCTTTTATTTTTCTTTTCAAAATGACATTACAAGTCTCTGCTATTTACTCATGACTTCTCAAAACTAGAACCTAATCCTATAAACCAGACCTACACAAGAGACCCTATACAGAGATTTTGGAACCCTTTCTAACGGCCTTGATTTTCCTTGTATAGTAAATAAGGGAGCAAAAATATTGAGGCCAATAGACACATGCCATCTAGAATGAACAAGCCAAGAAAGCCATACATAATTCTGTTACAAAATATTCCATAAAGCTACCCATACATTGGCACCTGTGATAAAACAAAATCATAATTTGTAATTGAACATTGGTAGAAACAAAAGTGCTTGAGTCATGCCATTATCATCCTGATGTCTTCAATCGGACTGTGAGATGCTTCGTTCTGTCCTACACAGCATTTCCCTTCCCAAAAGGGAAATTGGATCTTGGCAAGAAGTAAAATTGCCCCCAAACTAGAGGAAGATCTCCAACCTTTATGCCCAGGATTAGAGAAAGTGGAAGGAGAAGCTTATAGGGAAACATAATATGTTGGGGAGGGGTTGCAACTTCCATGTCATCGCAGAGATGGTTGGCTGCCGCTCCCCACTCAAACAAATCATTTTTTCATTTTCCTGTGGACTCCTTCCTCAAACCCCTTTCCAGTTAGTGGTAGAGGATGTATCATGAGTGGATTTTTCTGATAAGAAATGGCTTTCACACCCCCTCTCACAATCCTTCAAACTTTCACAACCCCTATGACAATAAGAAAACTCACACAAGAGAAAGAACATCCATCTAGTATCAACAAGCACACAACAAATCCATGCATGATACTACTCAAACATCATCTTCTTCGGTGATGAAAAATCCCTCTTTAGAAAGAAAAGAGGCTTCTTTTCTCTTCTACCAACTGAACTACCACCTTGTTGTAGTTATAATCAAAATCACTTCATTTGGCGATGTTTGTTCATGCAAAAACAATCTTCCTAAATGCTCGCTTCAATCTATTCACCATGCCAACTATTGTAATACCCTAAAAATGGTCACCTAAATCATGGGCCCCTAATCTCGATTACATTACCAAGGTCCTAACCAAAGGCAAATTAAATCAATCAAGAACACCTAATTAATTAATTCTTAGTCATCAATGTCACATGGCAAATAAATCATTATATATTTTAATTAAATAATCATTTCATTAATTAATCATTCCAAGTAAATCATTTTAATCAATTATCCTATTTATTTAATTAAATATCCTAGCATATTTAATTAATAAATCAATTTGCCATTAAATCATTAAAAATGAATTGATTTGAAAAAAGAATTAAAATTGAGAAAAGAAATCAAAATGGAATTAATTTAAAAAATCTCTTAAAATCAATTAAATCAATTAAATATCAAAATTGAATAAAAATAAGAAATAAATTAGTTTTTCTGATTTTATCTTAAATTTAGTTCAATTTCCTTTAAAGTTGAGAAAAGTAGCCAATCACATCAATTCACCTGGATTGTGCTTCCTCTTGGAGAATCTATGTTGTTCATCATTGATCGATCTTGACCATTGGTCTCTCTCTGGATTTTCTATACATTCAGGCTCTCATCTCTCATTCAAAAAAACCTAGAGATTATTGTTATTATGTTGTTTTTTCTCTAGGTCTATTGAGAATATTGCATTAGCTTAATCATATTGCTTGAATCATGTTAGTTTGATTAAAATCATATAGATGGATAGATTGCTTAAAGAATGTTAGCTTAATCTTGCATATCTTGCATATCTTGCATCCATTTAGCTCAATTTTGCACTCATATAGATTAAATCCTTCATTTAGGTGTCGTCTAGTCACTGGTGTTGCATAAATAACTCTGAGAGAAAAACTAAAGTCACATCTACTAGAAGACAATAGGTGGCTTTGTAATGGTTTCATTATTCACTGATTATTGATTTACTAACCATGTATCTAATGACTTAATTGAAGTGTTGTGTATTTAGATACTAATATAGGTCCACTTTTCACACACATTTTTGGCGCCCACCGTGGGGCTCAAGAATTTAATTTTTGACCTTGCAAATCTTTTTTATTTTTTAGGTTTTGTCCATACAGCCTCTGCAAAAGGTCGTACAAGTTTTTACAACTTATAGGACGAGTTTTAAGATTTGTCGTTCATCTCTGTGGGAAACATCGTACGAGTATCTGCTTTGTTGTTGTCTTTTGGGGTTTACTCGTTTGGCTCGGTGAGAATACTTATTCTGCTCTATGAGAATTTTTGTGCGGATTTTCACTTTTCTCGTTTTATAAACAGTATTTTTTGGGGGGGTTTTCTTGATTTTTCTTTGGATTTATGGACGCTAAACCTGAATTATCTTCTGTCTGCCTAAGATTTTCACAGCCTAACTAATTTTTTGCAGAACACTTGTCAAAGAATCAAAAACAATATGAGTACTAATGCATTGGTTTTGTAGGTTGCCTAAGGAGAATCGACCAGATATTGTGTATTTTTTATTCATTTTTAGGTACTTAAATTGCTATTTGGTTAATGAACAAATCTATCTTTTGTGTTTGAAGAAAAATCTAAGAGGTAGGAGAGTATGCTCTTCTCTGCACAAACAATTAGAAATCCAGACCCTTGAAGCTTTTTCTAAGTTTGAGATTTGTATACCTTTTAGCAGGCCTACCATAGTGGAAAAAAGCAATCACCTTGTGAGAATGACCCAAGTGAGTACAACTAAACCCAAGCATTTTGACTCACTATAATAAATAGGCCATTCGAGATTAAAGTATCGAAGGATGGGATTATTTGAGTTTTCTCTTTTGAGATCTCTCATATTGGGCATTTTGTAGGGCCTCGTGGTCTCAATCACGCTTGTGTGACTACAACTTGTTTCAATACCTTGTCGGGCTATAAGCCTCAAACGTGCTTGCATGACTTCAAGGGGTAATTTCAAATGGAAATCCTCACTATGAACTTTCAAATAGA
Organism: Cryptomeria japonica; assembly: GCF_030272615.1. NCBI lineage: Eukaryota > Viridiplantae > Streptophyta > Pinopsida > Cupressales > Cupressaceae > Cryptomeria > Cryptomeria japonica. The sequence continues at coordinate 619,131,349 of NC_081407.1, forward strand.
ATCTACCCAATTCACCTCCGAAAGGAGCATAATATTTGTGCAAGAGAGATAGTAACTCTCCTAAGATACTTGCCATTTCGTGACCCCATTAGCGTTTGGAGTCAGCTAATACGACATTGAGAGTCCATTGCATGAGACTTTATGGCCGTATTTTGATTAGCTATTGGGTGTGTACTTGAGTCTGCAAGCAAAGGTTTTCTCTCTTAGCCAACTTCCTTATAATTAACATGTTGTGTTTGAAATCACTTTGGATCTTACGTGTTCGCTATGTTTTTTGTGTCCAAAACTGAAAAAACTCAAAACAATCACAAAAATTAAAATAAAATAAAAAATTTAGGGGTCACAAACTCAGTTTCCTTGTCAAAAATTTTTGCCTCTGGTCATAATTGTCGTACGAGCTTCCTAATTCATCATCCAAGTCATCTAAATTATCGTATGAGTTACCTGCATTGTCGTTCGAGTCATCTAGTTTGTCATTCTGTCTTCTCCAAACTATCATTCTGGTCTCTGAAGGTTTTCATCTAGGCTTATAAACTATGTCGTACGAGTCACACTGGTCTCTGAAGAGTTGTCATCTAGTGAGCTTTAAATTGTCATTTGATTATAAGCAACAACTCATATGATTATTTATCTTTATCATCTGGAAGATACTAAATTATCATCTGGGTTGTTATATTTTGTCGTACGGGCCTCTGATTCTATTAGTCCATAAGTCTATTTTTGCATCCTTTTCAGATTTGTCGTACTTGCCTAATTAGTCGGCAATGAGCGTAAATCTGGTCATTTTAATCTTGAGCATAAACAACCTTGATAGTGTACCTCTATCGTTGTGTTGCATGACTTTGTCGATCATCTCCCAGCTAGTTCAATCAATCTCTTATCAAACTTAATCAACCTAGGTTTCTTAGATCAAGTCTTATACAAGATAGATCATTCTTGGAACTAGACTATGTCTTAGTCACCTCTCTCAATCGCTATGTTAAACGCATAACTAGCTTTAATTTGATCTTTTCATCTGCATCACATCTAAATTTTGGTCACGTCGGTTGTAAATGCCTATTCAAACCAGGAGCTCTTCTAAGAACAAGAACAAGAAAAAGGAAGAGACAATAACATTGCAAACTAATCCATTTTTCCAAGAACAACCAATTTTTGACAAACCTTTTGAACAACAAACCTTAGACATCTTCAAACAAACAACTTTTGGATCAATCCTTATCTTCCAATATATATGAAGGAAGACAAGAAAAAGAGGCTGGTAAATGTAAAGCTCGTGATGACCTTAGCATCCAAAAATAATGATAGTTGTCATTGTTGTGAAGTAGGGTACCTGTAGCTGCAACACAAACACTCAATAGATCATTGCAAGCATGGTTAGACAATTGAAATCAAATGAAAGATAAACCATGACAAAGAAACTTATTGCCTCCTAAGAGATGTGAGTGTGGATTTTCTCTTAGATCTAGATGAGAAATCCCAGTGACTTGACTACACCAAGATGGAGGATTTAAAATGATATGATGTGCAAGCTAGATGAATGTATGATTAAACTAGATTGATCCAAGAAGCTAATTATGCTAGTGATATGCATGATTATTCTAAATGATAGATGTAATTAAGCTAGATGAGAGATTGATTATACTTTATGAAAAAACAATTATGCTAAAATATGATCAAATTAAGCTAGATCTAAGATGCAATTACCTATAATAACAATGCTTAAATGATATGCAAGAAGTAATATGCCTATAATAACAATGCTTGAAATGAGATGAGATGGGATCTGCCTATAATAACAATGCTTAAAATGATATGAGATGGATCCTTTGTGCTCTAAAATGGGGGATATTTATAGGATTTCCAAGGCCAGGAGTGAGGTGGTAGGAATCAACAATCAAGATTGAGTCTAAAGATATCAAGGGTCAAATTGGAGGAGGTTGGAGAAGAGGTTGGAGGGAGGGACACTTGTCATCTCTGTGGTGACAAGTGTCAAGGAATCTTTCTCACAAGATGGCAAGTGTACAAGGGAGGAGACATGTGGCATAAGTGTCATGTGTCTCAAGGGGAGAATATCCAACCCATAGGAGGTTAGGATAAGGAGGTTAGGATAAGGAGGTTAGGATAGGGTTAGCTAAACCCAGGATTAGGTGGAATGGGTTAAGTTAGGGGGTATTTAGGTTAGGTGGTTAGAAGTTAGGAGGCATGTGGAGAATTTGAATTTAAAAATTCAAATAATAGGAAAAGGTTAATTAACTTTCAACAACTCATAAATTGATTTGTTTTAATTAATTAGCGGATTAGAAGAAATGAATTAAATGGGGGAGGATTAATTAATCAATGGGGACTATTGAAATGAAACTATTAAATAAATCCTTAGATTTATTAATAAGTAGGTGAATGGGGAATTTAATTAAATTACTAATGAATTCAATTAAATTGGGAAGGAGGATTAATTAAATAATTGCTTATTCAATTAATCTCATTTTGATGGTGCGTTGATTCAAAGAATAATCTCATTTTGATGATGTTGATGTGATATTGGTTCGATAGGATTCCCCAAACATTGATTGATAAATTACGATACGATTATGCCCCCTCGGGAGATCAATTGAGATAATTGACCTTTGATGTTTTTGAATCTTTGCAAAATTGATTGCTCGATTAGAAATGATTTGATTTCTATAACGTTGATTGATGAAAGTGTGAATTCTTTTATCACTATGATGTGGTTTTCGATGTGATGATTGAGAGATCTTGATTGAATTGATAAGATTGATAAGATTGAGATCTAGTCTGGTTTCAATAATGACACCTCCTGTATAAGACAAAGATGATCAAAGCATCTGGTTTCAGGAATGATATATCCTGTATAAGACTTGATCAAAACAGCTGGTTCGAGGAAAGATATATCCTGTATAAGACATGATAGAATGGATCAGATGAGATCGATTGATATAATTGATAAGATTGATTGAATAAAGAACTAACATTTTGTTGATATCCTATTGTAGGAAGATTCAGATGTGTTGATGTCAGTGCATTCGAGGGAGTAGCATAAGATTCACTTTGGGTTGACAATATTTAGTGAGAGATGAGTCATCGATCTAATTGTGTATACACCTATAATGATACATTGATGATTCCTGCGATAGATTTGGTCTTGGATAAGATGATCTTTTGTGATCCTATTCGAGATTGAAATTCAAGCTAAATGCAAATGCAAATGAAATGCAAAAGCTGTGATCGGACCAGTCACTAGGTTATTGTGTTTTTTCATCATTGAGCTTTTAAGATGTGGGAAGTGAGTGCAAACATCAATGGTATAATTAAACCATGATGACCTAAGCACTACTTTCTTGGATTTTGATATGGCAAGTTAGCACAAGCATCGAAGTATAATTGAACCAAGATGACATGAGTGTTGCATGCATAAAACAAACAATATTAACCATTTCTTTATGTAAATCAAAAATATCTTTGATGATACTCTGATGAACATGTCCGGAGACAAATTTGCACATATTAATGATTAATTTACAGACAACAGACAAGAAAAATATCATGTTCTTTCCTTGTTCCTCTAGTCAGAGACATCCCAGAGTCACTCAAAAATCATGATAGCAAAAATCAAGATATAAAAGTTGAACCAAAGTGTTAAAATCATTAGTCAAAAGATATCATCCATTGAAAAGTGTGTGTCATTCTTAGACTGGCATGTGATAGTTTGATGGTTGAAAGTTTGATCTCGTGTTCAACGTTGGATGTGTATCAGTTTTCGCTTGACAAGAGTTGCCTAACTATTGTTCTACCTATTTGATTAAGCTCAAAACAATCAAAAATTTTGCCCCCAGCTAGGTGTAGGATTTTGCCCCAAGCCTAGAAACAAATTTATTATGATATACCCAATGATTTAAACCATGGTGAGAAAGAACTTGCAATGCCCACGTATGTACAAAGGCTTAGTTGTGGGTATGAACAAAATTGATGGAAAATGAAATGCAAGCGAAAGGATGCATGAACTGATAGATGGAAGAGCTAGCTAACAGATAGCGCCTGTTGCCAAGTTTTCACCATCTATTTTTATTGTACTTTTTCTCATATTTGATTTTTTTTCTCTATTTTTGTTGTTTTTGTATTTTTTTTATTTTTCACTATTTTTAATTTTTCTGCTTTTCCACTGTTTTTGGATTTTTCTGCTTTTTCGCTATTTTTGGATTTTCTGTTTTTTCACTTTTTTTATTTTTTTGCTTTTTCAAACATAAAACTTATTCAGATGCATGCTATTGATGGGTTCCTTGAGCTGATCCTCATCCTATGTTGATATTTGATATGCTCCTAACCTAAATATTGTTGTGACCACAAACAAACCTAACCAGTTTGGTTCAAACTTCCCTTTCTTTTCTCGATCTTCCTGGTTGCGTGGATTTTCCTTTAGTACTAGTTCTCCAACTTGAAAGGATCATGGTTTGACCTTGTGATTATAACTTCAGCATATTATTTGTTGATAAACCTTCAAATGATCAAAGGCATTTTGTCGTCATTCATGGATCAATTCTAACTCTTGCAATCTAGATACTCGTTGTTCTTCATCTAGGATAAGGCCTTTTAATGATACTCGTAGAGAAGGTATCTCTACTTCTATTGGCAGTATTGCTTCTGATCCGTAGAAAAGAGACAAAGGTGTGGTGCATGTTGGTGTGTGGATACTGGTACGGTAGGCCCATAGAGCAAGGTTCAATTGAATATGTCAATCTCTATCAGCATCATTCACTATTTTTTTGAGGATTTTTAGAATAGTTTTGTTTGATGTTTCTGCTTGCCCATTCCCTTGTGGATAGTAGGGTCTAGAAAATCTATGTTGGATCTTGAATTTCTCAAATAGATCTTTACATCCTAGTTCTTGAATGGTCTCCCATTATCAGTGATAATGGTCATGGGTATGCCATAGGGACATATGATGTAGTTCAAGATAAATGCAATAGTTTGCTTTCCTGTGATATTTATGAGAAGTACTGCCTCAATCCATTTTGTAAAATATTTTGTAGCTACAAGGATGAATTTGTGACCATTGGATGAAGGGGGATTTATCTTTCCCACTAGATCAAGACCCCATTGGCAGAATGGCCAAGATGTTGCCAATGCATGAAGTTCTTGTGCTGGTGCATGAATTAAATTTCCATGGATCTGACATTGTTTGCATGTTTTAGCTATTTAAAAAGAATCTCGTTTCATAGTTGGCCAATAATAGCCCAAGTGTATGAGTTTTTTTGAAAGGGTAAGATGACTTGAATGAGTGCCATAAATACTGTTATGGACTTCATTTAAGGCCTTCTCGGATTCTTCTTTCTTAAGACATCTTAAGAGAGTATCATCTAGACCGTGTTTAAAAAGGGTATCCGCGACAAGAGTATAATGGGAGGATTGGCGAATAAAGTTTCTCTTTTGGTTTTTTGACAAGCCAAGAGGGAGGATATTATCTTTCAAGTATGTATAAGTTTGGCCATAGCAGGAGGAATCATGCCCAACAAGGTGACAGATAGTTTGGGAATCAAGACAATTATGAGCAGGGTAAAACAACTCTTCCACTAGGAATTCGTAATGCTCTTGATTTTCCTATGTCTGAAGTAGAGAAGCAAGTGTTGCAATGGTGTCTGTTGTTTTATTGTCGTTCCTCAGAATCTGCTCAAAATTTATTTCGAAAAATTATTTCTTGACATCATCCACCATCTTCTTATAAGGCATTATCTTTCATCCTTTGTTTGATAATTGTCATTGATTTGATTGATGACGAGTTGAGAGTCTCCAAAGACCTGTAGCTATGTAATGTTCAATTCTATGGTCATTTTGATTCCTGTGACCAAAGATTCATATTATGTTGTGTTATTGGTACATGGAAAGCTTAATTTGTACACCTTTTGAATTGTATGACCTTGTGGTGTGATGAATAGAATGCCTTCTCCTGATCCATGTTGTGTATATGAACCATCAAAGTACAATTGCCATATCTTTTTGGTGATTGTTAAGATATCAGCATCAGGAAATTCAATGTGTAAAGGACGATCATCTTGAAGTGGTGCCTTTGCTTGTTGGTCGGCAATAACTTGCCCCTTGATAGATTTTCTGTCCACATACTCAATATCAAACTCGCTTAGGATCATGATCCATTTTGCTAGTCTTCCTGTTAATGTCGCCTTGCTGAGCAAATACTTCAATGGATCGATTTTAGTAATCAACTTGATAGAGTGAGATAGTAGATAGTGTCTCATTTTTTGAGAAGTAAACACTACCACCAAGCATGTTTTTTCTATTGGTAAATAGTTGAGCTCGTATCCCACTAATGTTCTATTGATGTAGTAGATAGCTTGTTCTTTTCCTTCATTATCCTGTTGTGGGAACAAAACTCCTATTGACACTTTTGTGGTTGATAAATATAGTAACAATGGCTTTCCTAGAATTGGTGACATTAGGACGGGTGGTTTCATGAGATAGTCCTTGATCTTGTTGAATGCTTCTTCACATTGATGGTCCCACTTGAAATTAACATTTTTGTGCAATAGATGAGTAAATGGTTGACATTTATCTGCTAGTTGAGCAACAAATCTTCTAATTGACTTCAATCTACCTTGGAGTGATCTGAGTTGACTGATATTCCTAAGAGATGCCATTTCCATAATTGCTTTGACCTTGACTAGATCTACTTCAACACCTGTAGCTGAAATAATGTATCCCAATAGCTTACCTGAAGTAACACCAAAGGCACATTTCTTGGGATTGAGTCATAGCTTATATTTTTCTAACCGATCAAAGATCTTTTCCAGCATTCGTATATGTTCTTCTCTGTTGTATGATTTTGCCAATATGTCATCCATATAGTCTTCCATGAATGTATGCATAATGTCATGGGATATCGTTGTCATAGCTCTCTGATATGTAGCACTTGCGTTCTTTAGTCCAAATGGCATGATGTTCCATCAGAAAGTACCCCATGGACATGTGAAAGTTGTCTTTTCTTGATCTTTAGGTTCTATTTTAATCTGATTGTATCTGGAGAAACCATCCATTAGAGAAAACATGGAATGCCTAGCAGTTAAATCCACAATGATGTCATTGTTAGGCAAAGGAAAGTCATCCTTTGGACATGCATTATTAAGATCTCTGAAATCTGTGCATACTCTGATACTTTTATCTAGTTTGTAAATAGGAACTATGTTTGATACCCATTGAGGGTATGCTATAGGTCTGATGAATCCTATTGTTAGATAGTTCAGATAATTAGAAGACAACTGAGAGGGGGGGTGGTTGAATAAATTGTTATAGATTACAGGAACCATTATCAATTTAAACTTTAATATCGAAACTCAAAAAATTAATACCAAAATAGCAGATAAACCAATTAAGTATAAACAATAATCATAGAATAAATACCATCCACATAACACCAAGATATGTACATGGAAAACCTGGTAAAGAAAAAAACAACTGTGGGAAACCTACCCACTATCAAATAATATTTATGCAATAAGTATGTGAATTAAAATGAAGGGGCCTACACTTGCAGGAAGGCCAACAACCTAGAGTGAAATGCTCATCACAAAAGGAGCCTCACTGGCTACATATAAATCTAGACTACAATCCGAAGAAGTCTTGAAATGCAAGAGATAGCATCTCCTATGCGTGAGTACAGTTTCAGTTAAGCTCAATATCAGAGGACTAAATCCTCTTACATAAACCCAATTTTATCTCCAATGATCAACCAAATCCTCTGCCTGAATGATATTACATTATTCGCACATTACATTCCTTGACCATGAACTCTAACAATAACCATGATGATCTACAATGAGATCTTACATCTATATATGCAAACCCTAAACCATAAACAATTAGGTTGGACATTAGACAATAAACCAATTGCATAATTACAAAACATATCGGTCTTAGACCAAACAAATAATATCAACACATAAGACATCTCGTAAATACATCAATAGGTCCTATCCACACATTACATTAAAGTCGTTCCATAACCTAGATGAACCGGGATCCAATATAGGTCCACACGCTTCCGCAATGATCTCCAACTACCAAGGCTCAAACATGATCACCAACAACATCCTAAAACTCCATCAGAAGCTACACCAACAACACTTATGCAATTCATCAAAGATCTCCATCAAAAGCTCTCTCGGTGAAACCCTCATTGGAACCAGAAACCAATCTTCTAAGCAAGCAGGATATCATCCGATCACCAGACCAAAACCAACTCACCAAATATGAGTATAAGTATCATGAACAAGCCAATTCCATCATCAGACTATACCAAAGCCTACCGGATCATGCCAAATCCAAATTAACCAGAAACCACTCAACCTACTAGGACCAAAAGGGTGTCAGTAAAGCATCCAAACAGCTAGTGTTGGCATCAATGACAAAACATCAATGCAACACATAATCAATTCCACCAAATGGCCAATAATCTCCCCCTTTAACATCAATGCTAGAAATCTGATAGAAATATCAAAGCAAAAACATAAGCCTCTGAATCACAAAGCTGACTACTCCCCCTAAGTAGTAGTATCCCACATCTGTTCTTGAATGGATAATATCTCTTATAGTGCATGTTGTACTGATGCCAAACCGCATCAATCAAGTCTCTACTGGAGGAGTAGAAACTCCCAATCTATCTCTCAGGTACTTAAATGATTCCTTGGACAAAGGTTTACTAAAAATGTCTGCAATTTGTTTTTTAGTGTTCACATAAACCAGTCTAACTTCATTTGCTTCCACCTTCTCCTTCAAAAAGTTATACTTGATAGATATGCACTTTGTTTTAGAATGAAATACCAGATTCTTTGATATATCAATAGCAGCAGAGTTATCATAGTGAATAACTACTTGTGCATCACAATCCACCTTTATATCCTTCAACATTTGCTTCATCCATAAAACTTGTGTACACTTAGTAGCAGCAACAACATACTCAGCTTCAATAGTAGATAAAGAAGTGCATGAATGTTTCTTTCTAATCCATGAAACCAATTTAATTCTAAGAAAGAAAGCTCCACCGGAAGTACTTTTCCAATCATCAAAATCTCCAACCCAATCAACATTTGTATATGCACATAAAGTAAAGTTATCATCCTTAGGGTACCACAAACCATATTCTGATGTATCTTGTAAGTATCTAAAAATCCATTTCACCACCATCTCATAATTTTCTCTAGGATCACTCTGAAATATTGAAAAAATACAAACAACATTCATAATGTCAGGCCTAGTTTGAGTCAAATAAAGCAGACCTCCAATCATAGATTTGTATCTTGTAGGATTTATCGGTGCAGAAACATCTCTTCTTGTCAATTTCTCACTTGTAACCATAGGAGTACTTACCGGTTTAGAATCTCCCATACCAAATTTCTTCAATAATTCTTTAGCATATTTAGATTGACAAATGAAAATACCTTTGTCAGTCTGAGTAATCTACAAACCTAAGAAAAAATTCATCTCACCAATCATGGACATCTCAAATTCTTTCTCCATATAGAAAATTATGTGCATAACTTATCTTCACCTCCAAAAATAATGTCATCAATAAATACTTCAATAATCATTATATCATCATCAGTGATCTTATAATATAAGTTATTGTCAGCACTGCCCTTAGTAAAACCAAGCTTCAAAAGATATTTATCCAACCTTGCATACCAAGCTCTAGGTGCTTGTTTCAATCCATATAAAGCTTTCCTTAACCTGCAAACCATATCTATATCATCTGATAGTGAAAAACCATCATATTGCTCAATATAAACTTCCTCATCAAGATCCCCATTCAAAAATGCACATTTAACATCCATTTGATAAACCTTGTAGTTTTTATAAGCAGCATAGGCAAGAAATAATCTTACAGCTTCAATCCTAGCTACAGGTTGAAAACTTTCTCCATTATCAATTCCTTCCTTTTGAGAATATCCTTTACAAACCAATCCAGCCTTATTCCTTATAACTTGACCATCTTCATTCAATTTATTCCTAAAAACCCATTTAGTTCCAATAACATTTTTATTTTTAGGCTGGGGAACCAAGGTCCATGTGTTATTTTTCTCAATCTGATCTAATTCTTCTTCCATAGCTTTCAACCAATGTTAATCTTTACATGCCTCAATTCTGATACCAGTTCAATTTGTGAAATTAAGCATACCTCATTAATTGCCAGTCTTCTTCTTGTCATCACTTCTTTTCTCTTATCCCCAATGATTTGATCTTCTGATTCAATCTCACATACCTAAGAGTCTTCTAACTTTTTGTACCTCTTCCCTATTCTTCAATTACTATAGAATTCTCTGATGTTGCCAAAGTAACTGGTTCAACCCTCTCTTCCAATAAAGGTGCTACCGATTCAAATATAATCATTTCCACTACTTGTTCCTTCTCATAAACTCTGATTTGACTTATGTTCAGCTCATCTACTTTGACATTATCACTCTCCACAATTCTCTGCAACCTCTTGTTATAACATCTATATGCTTTTATTTCATTAGAATAACCAAGAAATATGCCTTCATCAAATCTAAGATCAAATTTCCTAATAATATCATCTCTCCTAATATAACATTTACCATACTTAACTGTAGGTATCTTACTGGTTTCTCCTTTGATATGTACTATGTTGAATGTATAAACCACTATACACACTGCTTCTCTCCAGTGGATATGAGGTAGACTAGTTTCCATCGTCATTGTTCTAGTAGCATCCAAGATAGTTTTGTTCTTCCTTTTCACAACTCCATTCTACTAAGGTGTTCAAGGAGTAGAAAATTGTCTTCTTGTACCATGCTTGTCACAAAAGTTATTAAACTGATCAGATGTGAATTCTCCACCATGATCTGATCTCAAACATTTAATCTTCAATCATATCTCAGTTTCCACTTTAGCCTTAAAAATTTTAAACTTTTCAAATACTTCAGATTTTTTTCTCAGAAAAGTAACCCACATCATTCTAGAATAATCATAAATGATTAGCATGAAATTTCTATCGCCTTGAAAATTTTTAACTCTAGCAGGGCAACACAAATCAGTATGAATAAGATCAAGAAAATCATTTGATTCATCTTGTATACTCCTAAAAGAGGTTTTGACCTGTTTACCCATTTGACATTCTTTACATACTGGATTATAGGGCTTCATAATCTTAGGTATATCCCTAACTGCCTTAGTTGAACTGATCTTGAAAATGTAATCAAAATTCACATGACACAGACTTTTATGCCATAGCCAACTCTCATCAATCTATGTAATCGAACATGTCTTCTCACTGGAGTTCAAATGAAATATATTACCTTTTATTTGTGTACCGGTTGCAATGTCCAAGCCAGATCTATTAATGATTTTGCATTTTCCATCCTTGAACTATAATTGAAATCCCTTGTCTACCAATTGACCTACACTCATAATATTATGCCTCAAACCTTCAACATAATAAACATTGTCAGTATTTTTATTACCATGCAATGATATAGTTCATTTTCCTTTAATCATACATGCCTTATCATCTCCAAATCTAACTAGACCACCATCAAATTTTTGCAAAGATAGAAACTTCCCTTTATCTCCATTCATATGATGTGAACAACCATTGTCAATTACCTATTCATCCTTGTCTTCAATTTTAGCAGCAAGTGCATTCTCTTTAGGTACATTCTCTTCCAATGTCGGATCATCTTTCTTGATAGCCAGGAACACCCATTCCTTCCCATTATCGGATCCACTAGCAGAGTCTTCTATCGGTTCATCATCTGAATCAGTTTTGCCTTCCTCATCTGCTATGTAGCATGATTTGTCTCTGTTTTTCTTGTATTTATACTTGTTCTGATATCCAGGGTTAGGCTTAAATGATCTTTTAACTCTTTCTTCAAATATTGAATTTCTTTCAGGACATCTATATGCAAAATGACCAATCTCATTACATGCAAAACATTTAAAAGGTGTTTTTCCTTCATACTTACTTCCTATTGGTCCTTTCGGTACTCTTCTAGAAAATAGTGCTTCAAGTTGTTCAAACTCATCATCTTCTCTCTTCATATCTTCCAATTCCTTTGTATATAAAGCTTCCCAGTCTTGCTTACCAGTTGTAGATGTAGATGCATGAAAAGTAGGTTCAGTCTTCACAGCTCCAGAAGGTCCAAATTCCTCAAGCTCAAAAGAAGATAGTTTCCCAACCAAAGTATCTATGTTGACAGATGTATTAGCCATTGTTCTCAACTCATTAATAGAAGTAGCCTTCATTTTGTAAGTCAGTGGTAGGGCTCTCAGAACTTTAGAAACAATTTCATCTTTTCTTAGAGTTCCACCACAACATTGAATTCCCATAACAATCTCATTTACCCTTTCCATGAATACATTAATCCTTTCATCTTCTTCCATCTTCAGGATTTCATATCTCACCCGGTAACCATCAAGTTTAGCAATCTTCAGTGTAGGGTCACCTTCATTAAGAGTCTCCAACTTATCCCATATAGCCTTTCCAGATGATTTTTCGGTTAATCCCATTATTTGTTGATCAGAAAGTGCACACAAGTGAGCTTCTCTCACTCTATAATCATTCTCAAGCTCCTTGTCCAAGTTTTCTAGAGGAGGATTGCCAGATCCTGAATTATAGTGTGTGACACCATTCCGTCTGATCTCCCAAATCTCCCTACCAAGACATCTCAAATGAGTCTCCATCTGAATCTTCCATACTGTGTAATTTGTTCCATCAAGCCTTGGAATATTCCTTTGAAAGATAGCTCCAGAAGAACTGCATGAACTTGAACTGTTAGTCACCATAAGATCTTCCTCAAGTGGTTAAGATTTATGTAGATAGGACCAAAGGTCTGATACCAATTGTTAGACAGTTCAGATAACCGGAAGACAACTAAGAGAGGGGGGTTGAATCAATTGTCATAGATTACAGGAACCATTATAAATTTAAACTTTAATACCGGAACCCAAAACATTAATACCGGAATAGAAACCAATTAAGCATAAACAATAATCACAGAATAAATACCATCCACATAACACCAAGATTTGTACGTGAAAAACTTGGTAAAAGGAAAAACTATGGTGGGAAGCCTACCCACAGTCAGATAATACTTCTGCAGTAAGTATGTGAATTATCATGAAGGGGCATGCACTTGCAGGAAGGCCAATAGCCTAGAGCACACTGCTCATCACAAAAGGAGCCTTGGTGACTATATATAAATCTAGACTATAATCCAGAGAAGTGTTGAACTGCAAGAGATAGCATCTCCTATGCCTAAGTACAGTTTTGGTTAAGCTCAATACCGGAGGACTAAATCCTCTTACATAAACCCAATTCGATCTCCAATGATTGACCAACTCCTCTGCCTGAATGATATTACATTATTCACACATAAAATTCCTTTACCATGACCTCTAACAATAACCATGATGATCTATAATGAGATCTTGCATCTATATATACAAACCCTTGACCATAAACAATCAAGTCGGCCACCAGACAATAAACCAATTACATAATTACAAACCATGTTGGCCTTAGACCAAACCAATAATATCAACACATAAGACATCCTGAAAATACATCAATAGGTCCTATCCACATGCTACATTAAAGCTGATCCATAAACTAGATCAACTAGGATCCAGTATAGGGCCACATGCTTCAACAATGATCTCCAACCGCCAAGTCTCGAACATGATCACCAACAACATCCTAAAACTCAGAAGTTGCACCAACACCATTTATGAAATTCATCAAAGATCTCCATTAAAATCTCTCCTGGTGAAACCCTCGTTGGAACCAGAAACCAATCTTCTAAGCAAGTAGGATATCATCTGATCACCAAACCAAAACCAACTGACCAAATATGAGTATAAGTATCATGAACAAGCCAATTCCATCATCAGACTATATTGGAGCCTACTAGATCATGCCGGATCCAAGTTAACTAGAAACCAATCAACCTACTGGGACCAGAAGGGTGCTAGTAAAGAATCCAAATAGATAGTGTTGGCATCAATGACAAAACATCAATGCAACACATAATCAATTCCACCAAATGGCCAACACCTACATCCAGTAATATCTTTAGTTCTACTTTGACAAGAAGAGCGATATGAGGATGCATCTTCCTTAATTTCTGTTTAACTGGTTTGGCTCCTGGACTGACATTTAAGTGACGCATAATAAGATCTGGATCTAGCCCTGGAAGGTCTGCATATGACCAAGTGAAATTGATTTGTCATCATTTGAAGAAGTCCATATATTGCTGCATTTCTTGCTCTGATAGAGAAGTTGCTGGATGTAGAATCTTTGGTTGCTCTATTGTCCCAATGTTAACTGCCTTTGTTGGTTCGATCAATATGGATGACCTTTCTTGATTGTATTTAGGTAAGGTGTCAAATCTCCCATCATGCGGTGCCTCGAGGAGGTTTTCACTGTTAGATGTGTCCTTTCTTTTTACTTTTTTTGGGTCTAATGTTGCCAATAAATGGTTTTCAGCATTATACCTGATATTTTTTTCTTTATTTTCACTTTTGCGACTGGAATATTTGGCATCCACTTGACTGGAAGATGCGTTGTTGAAATTCTTTAAGAAAGTTGTTTCGGGTTCGATTGTATTAAGATATAAGGATATGGCATGGTCATTAGGAAAGGTATCAATGGCAGTATGTCTTTCATTTTCCCAGTCAATAAGTTCAGGATGGATTAGAGGTAAGGGGTCCTCAGGTTGAGATTCTTCGAGGGTATTAAGGGTCATGATAGAGATGTCAAAGTTTTTTATATGTATTTCAATGTCTAGAACGATACTTTCGTCAGAATGACCTCTCGCAAGTAGCTCTTTATCATCCTCGATTAAGTCCAAGTCAATCGAATGTGATTCTAATTCAAGTGGGATAGTTCCTAACGTTTGCCCCACATATGCATGAACTACATCAACACCTAAATCTTCTTCAAAGCAAGTTTCTTCAACCGATTATTCAGAATGATAGGAATCTCATTCCCATTCATTAGAATTTGTCTCACTTGCAGCTTGCAATCTGTAGATTTGTTCATATAGCGTTTGATTTGTTTCTTCTATTTTTCTTGCTATATCTTTTCTACCCTCATATTCAACTTCCTCTGGGTTGATATTGAGTTCTGTCAGCCTTGCTATCAGCTCTCCTTGATTTGTACCAGCTTCTTGTCTGTTTCAATTAGGAGTTAACTCTTCTTGGGAGGTGCCTTTAGTTTATTTTTCTTGTTGATTAAAATCTTTTTTCTTTTGCCATTTTATGTTTGTTTGTTCTCGTTGCTTGGAAGTTGTTTCTTCCCTTTTAATTGAAAGTTGTTCTTGTCTATTTTCATGTTCATCTTGTTGTTGGCTAGAAGATGTGTCCTCTTGTAGAGCAACTTGTCCATACCCTAAGCCTAATTTGTTTGTAGCCTGTTGAGTATGAGGTTGTATAGGTTCTGAGATACCTTCTTTTATTTTTCCTACAGGAACTATTCTAGTGTATCCCATTTTTTGAAAAATGTTAAATCCTTTTCCATATTTTTATGTAGGTATTCTAACATTATTGATCTTTTGTTGGACTTCTTCATCCTTGTATAGCCACTGTAGCACATATTTGTCTTTTGTTTCCTCTAATAAGGTACCAACACTAACAAATGCTCCATAAAATATTGGAAGATGTTTCACAATTGGTTGTTGTTTAGAGTTTGATGGTTTTCCATAGGATTTAGGAGAAAGTGGTAATTGTGATAGTGAATATTCTTCATTCCCTCAATCTCTTAGTTGCATTTTTTTTTCCATGCTTGACAAAATTGAGGAAAATGATTTTTCCTTGGATTGCGTGTTTGAAGATGATTCCTCCCTATTATGAGGAACAATGACCTCTTGAGCTGGTTTTAGATTACTACAATACTAGAATAGATTTGAATCTACTGAGATCGTGATTTCCTATCCATTATATGAAAATTTCAGGCATTAATGATATGTTAATGGAATAGCTTGTATGTCACGTATCCACGATCTTCTCAAGAGTATGTTGTATGATAAATCCAAGTCTATAACTTGGCATGTTGTGTCTTACTTCTAAGGTCCCACTCTAATGGGTAATATCATAATTCATTTAGAGGAACGCTCTTCTTCATCATATGCTTTGATTGTGATCTTTTTTCAGGGATCAATTGTATCTTCATAATAACCTAGAGCATAGACAAGACTCAATGAACAAATGTTTAAGCCATCTCCCCCATCTATTAGGACATGTTTAACACACATCTTATGAATGAGGACTTCAATATGCAAGAGAGTGTTATGGGGATGTTGCAAGGATGTGTCATATTCTTCGCTGAATGATAAGCAGTGAGGGGTTTTGAGGTGTCCCACCATAGTTTGGAATTGATCTACATCAAGATCTTTGGACAATGTCGTATCTATTAATGTTCTTTCTAGAATTTCTTTGTGTGCAGGTGAAAGCTTTAAAAGTTATAAGATGGATAATTGCGCGAGTTTTCTATAGTTGATCCACTAGACTATATTGTTTTTAAGTGGATGATGTGTTAGTTGTAGGACCCAACAAAACAACTTTCTCTTTGCTTCTTGTGATAGCATGAGAAGGTTATTGATGTTGTTTTTCTTTAACCACAATCACATTTACCACATTATCATATGCATGAGCATAGTTCACCTTTTCTTTCCCCTTACCATTATGTGTTGCTGATGATTCACCCTTCTCATAGTTCACAAGAGGAGTTTTGAAAGTTGTATGAGATTTTTTTATTGTATGTCCATCTGCAGTTATCACTCTATATCACTCAAATATTGGATGACATGTTTCAACCACTGACAATTATCCATGTGGTGTCCCTTGTTTCGATGAAAATCGTAATAATGGTTTTCATTCCACCAAGCGGGTTTCACTTGAGGTTCGCATTTCTTCCTTCTAAAAAAGTAATCAACTTGTTTGTGAGAAGCGTCTTTAATGCTAACCCAAGTGGTTCACCAATGTTTGTAAATTTCCTTCGAAAGAAACTATTGAAAGTTGATTTTTGGTGATTGTTGTTTTGTTGAGCCACTACTGAGGGACTGGATAATTTGAAAACTGGTTGCTTTGGTTTTACATTGTTGTTATCCACTATCCCATCGTTGACAATATTTCAATTTCTATTCCAAAATTTGTGCTTATCATTGTTGTTGTTAACATTATTGTTAGGAGGATTAACTCTTTCTTTGTATAGCTTCAACTCACCCTTCTTTGCCATGGTTTACTCCATTCTGATTCCATTATCAATCATCTTTTTGAAATTTTAATGGCATTGCATTTTTAGATGATAGCTCATTTTTCCATTTAGATTATCGATGAATATGTCCATTTTCTTGTATTCTGGCACCGTACGAGGATATCGTGAAGCTAACCGTCTCCATCTTTGTAGAAATGTCATGAAAGGTTCCCCCCTCTTTTGCTTAGTATTACATAGGTCTAGCATTGTAAGCTCATGTTGAATGTTGTAAAAGTATTGTGAAACAAACTTATCCACCAATTTTGTGAATGATCTAATTCCAAGTGGAATTTTGGAGAACCATTCCATAGCTAGTCCACTTAAGCTCTTTGGAAATAATCTCATCAGGTATGTATCCTCATGTGCAAACTCCATACTCATTGTGCAAAATTCTCATATATGATCCTGGGGATCAGTGCTTCCATTATATTTATCTTATATAGGAGTTTCACAGCCTGTAGGAAATGGTATCATATTTAGATTTTTGTCGAATGGGTAAGGACAAATTTCTTGAAGCGATTATTTTCTAATAGTTCCTCTCTGCATATCTTGAATCTGTGTTTGTAGCATTTGTATTTGTTGTGTAAGAGCTATGATAGGATTATCAACATGGTTTATTCTTGTATAACCATGAGTTTGCATTCTAGTATGATCTTGATCTCTTCTTGTATCATCTTGACTCTTTCTTGTGTCCTCATTAGATTTAACCTTGTTGAAAATTTCTATGTCATCCCTTTTGGGAATAGAAGTTTCCTCATTAGTTCTTGTGTTATCAAGAATTGATGTGTCATCCTTTTTGTGATCGAAAATCTCTTGATGTCATTCATTATCATGGAAAGGGTCACTTCTCTTTTGTCCTAAATTGCTCACATCAAAATCTTGGGGGAGTGTAGCACCAAATTTTGCTAATATTAGGAAGTATTTTTCTTTTTCTCCTTCCAATATTTTCTCCATAAATTTATTGAATTTAGGATCTTGTTTGATTTCTCTGATATGTTGATATGTTGTATATTCTTCTTTTATTTTTCTTTGATGTTCCATGTTCCTATAATCTTCAGTTATTTCAAATGTCTATTTTCATTTCTATGATCTTTCATCTCTGTGCTCTAGTAAAAACGGGCATACACATGTGTTGAATATTACACAAGGATTCAATTGTCTAAGAGGTGTTTCAATAAGTGACCAACTATCAATGTAGATATGATAGAGTGATATGACATGAAAAGATAATTCAAGTATTTTTAAGTTTGTAAGTTTTTCTATCTTCGGTTGGAGTGCAATGATGATGATGTTGATAAGACCAATTCCAATAGAAATGATATATCTTATGATATGGGATGAGGTTATCTTGATCAAACATTGTAGTTTCATGAAAAAAGATGATAGATCCTGATGAGAAACTATATTTTGAGTGATTAGTTTATGAAAGAGGTGATGATGCACTTTGAGATGTTAGATCTTGAACTTGTTGAAGATGAATACTTGAAAATACTGGGGTGTCTAGTTCTAGAATCTATTTTGACGAAAGATTACTTAATCGAGAAAACCAAGAAGTTAACCTAACCACAGAATGAAAAATACCAAGTGTATACGTTCACTGTAAATTGACCAAGTAAAAATGACAGATATGGAAAAGACATGCAAGAAGACAACTCTGGACTGATAGAGACAGAATTTTGTATGACAGTTTACATAGTCCCAAACGACAATTTAGACAGTTCCATACGATAAACTAAGAATCTTGTACGACAATTCCCACAAAACTAGACGACAACTTATAACAAATAATCTTCTATTTATCTAACTCATATGACAATTAACATGAAATAGGACAATCAACTATCTTTCGTGTACAACAAACTAGAAAACTCGTACGACTGAGGATAGAGAAGAGATTAAATTTTGACTTTGATAGATTTTTTATCAATGATGTTTGATGTTTTGGTTATGTTTTCCAGTTTAGATGTCCGAGTTTTTGTTTCAGGGATGAAAACACAACAAACACGTGATATGATAAGTGACCTCAAGCACAACATGCTAAATCCTACAGAAGTTGGCTGAGAGAGAAAACCTTTTCTTGCAAACTTAGCTACACACCCAATAGCCAATCAGAATATGGTTGCTGAGTCTCATGCAATGGATTCTCAAAGCTGTATTATCTAACTCCAAACACTAATGGGAGCACGATATGGCAAGTGTCTTGGGAGAGTTACTATCTCTCTTGTACAAAGATTATCCCCCTTTCGGAGGTGAACCAAGTAGCTTCTATCTTAGGGTTTGTAGTAAGGATCTCCATTTGAAATTACCCCTTGTAGTCGCGCAAGCACGATTGAGGCCTATAGCCCAACAAGGTATCGAAACAAGAAGTAGTCGCACAAGCATGATTGAGACTACAAGGCCCTACTAAATGTTCAATATGAGAGATCTCAAAAGAGAAAACTCAAATAATCCCATCCTTCGAGACTTCAATCCCGAGAGGCCTATTTTTTAGAGTGAGTTGGAAAGCTTAGGTCTAGCTATACTCACTTGGGTCATTCTCACAGGGTGATTACTTTTTCCCACTGTGACAATCCCGCTAAATGTATTCAAATCTCAAACATAGAAGTGTTTCAAGGGTCAGGATTTCTAATTGTCCAAATGGACAAGAGAATACTTTCCTACCTTTCAGACAACTTTTCAAGCATAGAAAAAAAGATGTTCATTAACCAATAGCAAATTAAGTGTGTCTAGAAAATTTTAAGAAGACATAAAGTTTGGTTGAGCTTCCTTTAGGCATCTACAAAACAAATACATTAGTAATCATGTTGTTTTGGATTAATTGATTCTTTGGCAAGCGTAATCTTCGACAATCGTCCTGCAAAAATCAGTTAGGCTGCTAGAAAACTCACAAATAGACTAGGGTTAGCATTAGTAATAGCCAAATTGAAGCATACAAAACCTTAAAATGCAAACTATTTTGAAAACCCAAAAGCAAAAAATAGTACGAGTATCTTCACCTGATAGTACGAGTATTCCCACATTCCTGTGCGAGTACACAAAGAAACTTGTATGGTTTTGTAAAGGTACTCATACAAGATTCTAAAGTAGGCATGACTAGAAACTCATAAGATGGAAGATTTGATAATCAGAGAGGCCAAAATGAGATTTTCAGCCCCACGGTGGACACCAAAATGTCATTGTTGTGAAGTAGGGTACCTGCAATTGCAACACAAACACTCAATAGATCATTACAAGAATGGTTAGCAAATTAAAATCAAATGAAAGATAAACCATGACAAAGCGACCTATCACCTCCTAAGAGATGCGGGTGTGGATTTTCTCTCAGATCTAGATGAGCAATCCCAGTGACTTGACTACACCAAGATGAAGGATTTAAAATGATATGATATGCAAGCTAGATGAATGTATGATTAAACTAGATTGATCCAAGAAGCTAATTATGCTAGTGATATGCATGATTATGCTAAATGATAGATGAAATTAAGCTAGATGAGAGATTGATTATACTATATGATAAAAAAAAATTGTTAGAATATCATCAAATTAAGCTAGATCTAAGATGCAATTTTCTATAATAATAATGCTTAAATGATATGCAAGCAGTGATATGCCTATTGTATGCGGGAAAAGCGGGTTGGTAGAACTCAATATGTGGAAAACGGAAGAAGCCTTTCTCACACACCCATAGGACTTCTTGGTGCAAGCTACGGAGTCATGAAGTATGGCTCAGCTTCCCAAGGTTGGTTCCATGGTTCTCTATCTCACAAGGTCCCTCAAACCAATGTCTTTGCTCTCAGATCACTGAGCAAAGTGGTTTAGGGATGACAAATGCAAGAGTGAGGGATGCTTTGGTTGATTTTAAGATGAAATGCATCCTAAGTTATGCATGATCCTATAAATGCAATAAGCTAGTTATAATATGACAAGATTAGTAACAAGACTGTCCTAGCATGCTATTTTAGTCTATGATTAAGCTAAATGATAAGGAAAATAGTCTAAACATGCATATTTAGATTAATTCCTATTAAAAAAAGAGGCTAAATGATGAGCACAAATGATATATTAAAGCTTGGATGGATTTTAGTATAAGTGTGATGCTAAAGACTTGAATCTATGAAAATGGAGGAATGAGAGCTCTATTTATAGCAAAAATAGGGCAATGGATGGTTAGGATTGAAGGAGTTAATCAAGGGCTAAGTTTGAAAGTTGGGAATCCATGTTTGCAATTGGCACCAATGAAATGGTGACAAATGTCAACATAAGACTGGGTTGAGAAGAGAGGTAGGAAGCATTAAATGCTTGAGAAGACCTCATGGTTATCTTAGGGGTAAGGGTTATGGTTAAGTTAGGATTACCCATTGGATAAAGGTTTTACCCAAAGGATAAACCCTTGTGCAAATGATTAAGGATAACCATGGTCAAAGCAATAAATGCTTGATGAGACCCTTGGGTTACATGGAGGTTGAGTTTAGGGAAATTCTTTAATCATGCTAGAGGGTTGAGTTAACCATTAATGGTTTGGGAGACTTTCAAAGTTAAGTGGTTGAAGCCTTTAAGGGTTTTCAAAGACTTTGAGGGTTTGAGAAGTGACTTCCCTTTGTTTTGGGATGTGACAAAGTTTAGGAAGTGGGTTAGGTTAATTTAGAAGTGATTAGAAGAGTCTAGAAGGGGTTAGGAATAGGGTTTAGGAAGCAAGTGGGAGATGTAGGATTTTGCAAGTGGATGAAGGGATAATAGGCTTTAATTGAATAAAATGAATTTAATTCAATTTGGTTGCAATTTGGGGAAATCAAATAGCTTAGATTTATTCAATTTAGGATAAACTATTTAATTAAATTTGAATTTAATTAAAAGTGGATAGAAGGGATTTAATTGAATAAAATGATTTATCCTATTAAATGTGGCCTAGTGAATTTAATTTAAATAAATTGAGTAATTTACTTAATTTAAATAGAGGAATGTGGGTGACTTAATTAAATTGGATTTAATTAAATAGAGAAATGAACATAAAATATTCATTTAGGAATATGGTCATTTTTATACGTCTACATTTTGCCCCTCTTTGAAGTGACGTGTGTACACATGTTAATTCAAAGAAAATGATGTGTTATCGTCATTTATGATCAAATAAAAATTTTATGTCATTTTGAGATATGCCATGCCCCAGTTTTGATAATTGATGTTGATAATGCCCCCTCGGGAGATGAATCAAAAATTCAAAAAAATTTGATGTGATTTGATAATTGTGTTTGTTTTGCAAAATTTTGGCTATGTGGAATGTTTGAATTGATTCATCTCCCGATAATTGATGTGTGCAAGGGTATGAGGAAGACCACGAGCGAATTACATGCTCAATCCCCTAACCCTAATTTTATTTCACCCTATAAAAGGAGAAAAGTGCATTGTTTTGTCTCATTTGTGCTTGTTGACTTCAGAGAAAGAGACTTTTGGAGAGAAGACAAAATACCTATTCCATATTCTACACATCGCGTTCGGAGGTATCGGAGGCCTGCCGCGTATGGACCACCGGTAAGTCAACCTTTTTGACCCCTTTTTGATTTTTTATTTTGTCATTTTGGGTACTTTTTTGGAATTTTGCATGCGGGTTTAACGTTTTAGCGCATCTAGGTTGACGGTCAGTGCATACGAAAAATTTTGTAGCACATAAGGTTGTAAATTTAGGTTGCGTTCAAAAAACGTAGGGTAGTGCATAGGTTTGCTAGGTTAGCGCTTAGGTTTGCTAGGTTAGCGCATAAATGCACATTTGTGCATTAGAGACACAGGGTAGTGCATAAACTAAGATAGGTAGCGCATCAGGTAAACCTAGTGCATAGGGCAAACAGGGAGTCGCATGGGTAGGGGGTTGTAGCGCGTAGGTTAGACCTAGCGCATAGGGTTAGATAGGTAGCACAGTCGTAGGATAGGTTAGCGCATAAGATAGGTTTAGTGCCTAGGGTAGCTTAGGTAGCGCATTGAAAGAAATAGGTAGCGCATAGAGTGAATCTAGCGCATGGAGAAAATAGGTTAGCGGGTCGAGTCAATCTAGCGTGTAGCCAATTTTAGTTAGCGTATGTGGTTGGTTATGTGAGAAAATATGAGTTATGAGTCAAGAAAATTGATGGGATAAGGTTAGTTTGCCTGGGAGAGGTATAAAATGTTTTGTTTCTGTGTTTGTTGTCATGTTTTGATAGTTTGTTCAATATAATTGCCGATATAACTTGGTTTGATTTGCGATTTTTCAA
This sequence comes from Cryptomeria japonica, assembly GCF_030272615.1. Classification (NCBI taxonomy): domain Eukaryota; kingdom Viridiplantae; phylum Streptophyta; class Pinopsida; order Cupressales; family Cupressaceae; genus Cryptomeria; species Cryptomeria japonica. The sequence goes on from NC_081407.1 coordinate 619,154,881, forward strand.
GTTATTCATAGATATCAATGTGGATTTGGGATAAACTTGATTTGATTTGCATTGTTTCAAGTTTAATATATGTGGAGCCTAATTTGTGTTACAAGCTTATATGATTGTGGAACTTGAGTTGTTTTACAAGTTGATATAAGTTGGAAACTTGAGTTATGTTACAAGTTGATGTGATATGGGGACTTGAGTTGTGTTACAAGTTTGATATGGTTTTTGAAAACTTGAGTTGTGTTACAAGTTGATATGGATAGATATGATGTGATTTTGATTTCTATGTTTTGATGAGAAACTAATATTGAACTTGTTTTGCTATTTGACAGGAGCGATTGGGAGTGGTTCAGTTGTGTGAGCAGTTCCCGAGGCCATGGGCATTGATACCATGGTTGGCACAGGCTGACCTAGACATTATTGAGAGATGCAACCTGTCTTCCCTATTAGATATGCTTCGGTTCACTATGAATAGGGGTTTACTGACAGCGCTTGCAGAGAGATGGCACAGTGATATGAACACCTTCCATTTTGCCACAGGGGAGATGACAGTGACCCCTAAGGATAGCTACCAGATCCTGTACACACCTGTAGTAGGGGCACTACTATCTTATGAGCAGTCAGAGGAGGGCGGGACAGAGGCACTTTGTCGGATTTTCCATGATGAGATAGTGTGTGGATATGAGATTCCATGGCAGGAGTTTCTGGATTTAGATTATGTGCCTCTTCCATCAATACTAGTAGGGTTTGTGGGTGGCTTTCTATGTCTCGACTGCAGGTCGAAGGGACTATCTGTGGGATGGGGATTGGTACTGGAGGAGATGGTTACACAGGGCCATAGGTTCACATGGGGATCAGCCATGCTAGCCCATTTGTACAGGGATTTGCACGAGGTAGTATACCTAGGTTACAACAATTTGTCAACTAGCATTACACTCCTACAGGTATGGTGCTAGGAGTACATTCCTACAGCTAGGCCACTGGTGGATAGAGATAGGTCAATTGAACATTCCTATGCATATGGATACAGGGGATTAGTTGTTCAGCGAAAGCTGGGCAAACTATAGCATTGGAGGAGGGTTTTGGATGATGTTGATACAGTCATATGGTGACCATATACAAGTTGCGAGGTGTGGGTTGAGGATGGGTTGGAGATGCCCTATATCTTTATGACCCATTTTTTGATACGGAGGACCCCTTTTATCATTGAGATATTTTTGGTTACGAGAGTTTTGCAGCAGTTTGGTCGGCAGCAGGGGATACCACAGGGGACCTATTTGTATGTGCGCTGGAGGCAGGATATACCAGATTGGGGCCCGACTATTGATAGTGCGGTGGTCGTGGAGGAGTTTGTGCAGCTAGCGGGCCAGATATGGGATTATGCCTCGGAGATTTTGGATGCTGGAATGACGAATGAGTTTGCTAGACTGTTTGCAGCTCATGCCGTTGCGAGGATATCGGATCCAGCGGGGATGCGCCCCACTTTTGATGATGATGAGGATGAGGGAGGGGGAGATGGAGATGAGGGAGGAGGTGGAGGAGGTCGGGGTAGGAGAGGAGATAGAGGGCGAGATAGGGGTGATAGAGGGGTGGAAAGAGCAGTTCAATGAGCTATGATGGATAGAGGCAGAGGAGGCTTGGCAATTGGAGCAGGGGGTGAGGGGATGGTGGGAGAGGTGATAGCAGTAGTGGGAGGGACCGATGAGGTGATACGGTGAACGCAGAGGAGGAAGACTGATGTGCTACCTCCACTAGCACTGAGGACCGTTTAAGGGACAGGGGGTACCCCTTCATAGGTACCCCTACGGGTCAGGGTTCCAACTCATGTGGAGGATGCCCAGATTAGGACCTTACAGGTGATAGTGCAGCAGCTGCAGGCACAACTATTAGTGCATTAGTGTCAGATTACATAGCTAACTACTGAGCGTGACATTGAGATAGAGCGGCGGGGTCAAGCGGAGGAGCTCGCAGTGAGCATGCAGAGAGCAGCAACAGGTGGGCCGATGAGGGACACCTTGAGAGAGCTAGCTCTGAGAGCCAAGGAGGCATAGTACTACCGATGCCATTATGAGGATGTGGTGCCTAGGGAGCATTGAGTATAGAGTTTCATGCAGTCGAGATCGAGTCGATCTTGAGAGACTAGTTCATGGTCAGAGAGCAGAGGCATGACGAGGCCTCATAGAAAGGATCCACCTAGAGATCCAAGGGCTGGGACTTCTATGGTGAGACCGTCTCCTTCAGGAGATAGTCATACTTGAGAGACATTGTCTCTATTGTATTTTTTATCATTGTATTGGGCCGATACATGACATATTTTGATCATTTTTGACACCATTTTCTTTGATCATGTGATGTGTTATGGATGCATGTTCTATATGCTTTATGATGATGTAATGCTTAGATAGATGATATGATGAAGTGAAATGCATGTTGTAAATGTATGATGTTAATGAGATGTATCTTGAAAATGAGATGAATGACTTGATATGAGATGTATCTTTGAAAATGAGATGAATGATATGATATGCAACTAATTGTAAAATGATATGCAACTAATTGTTTTTGGAACATCCTCATTATGCATTTGTCATCTGATATAACCACATGTTTCTTTGCTTTCGATATACATTCATCATTGAGCATGGATTAATTTTTGGATATGTTGAAACTTTATACAAGCATAATGGTATAATTGCACCATGATGACCTGAGAAAAATTTACATGATTTTTTATTTTGCAAGATAGCACAAGTGTCGAGGTATAATTGAACCAGGATGACCAGAGTGCGGATTGTGTATAAACAGACAAGATTAAACCATTTGTATGCATAAAGTGGAATCATGTCTTCAGTGATATTCGTTGTATCACGTCTTGAGACAAGTATTTACATAGTACAAATGATCACCTCATAGACAGAAGACTAAGAAAAATATTGGAGTTTCTCGATGTTCTCTAGCATGGAAGCATTGTTGAGAAAATTTAGAGAATCCAATAATTCAAAATGCTTATATGCAAAAATAGTCAAGACTTTTATGTAAAATGCAACGTTTAATACTTCAGAAAATTATCCATCGTATTTCTTGTGTGAATCTGTTACCGATCAATGTTTTAATTTGGGTTTGTGTAAGTTTTTGCTTTGTTCGATGTGATGCTCTGAGTTTTGCAAATAGTCTTGACGGTTTGAACGTGCTGCAAGTGTTGATGAATATTTCCCCTAGCTAAGTGTACCTCTTGATGTGGATATGTTCAATGATTACCAAGCCATGGTGAGATGTGGTGAAAGGATATACGGATAAACCAGGATAGTGACTACACTAAGTATGTCCTGAATGGATATTTGCTAAGTGTCAGGCGACAGCTGATAGTTTTTGGCTGTGGAGATATGGATATAGATAAAGGAGTTGTCCTTTCACAATAGCGCCTATTACCAGGTTTTCACCAGTTGCTTTTATTGTATCTTTTTATTTGCTTTTCCTTGATTTTTTTATTTTTTTTAATTATTTTTGACTTTTTCCGTGCATTAGACTACTCAAGTGTAGTATTTCTTTAGATGAATGTTGTTAGTTGGTTCGTCGAGCACATCTCCTTATAAAGTTGTAAGCTGATAAGCACCTGATCCATAGACTGATATGATGACATAGGGACCTAACTAGTTAGGTTCAAATTTCCCTTTCTTTTCTCGATCTTGCTGATTTCTTGGATTTTCTTTGAGAACTAGATCACCAACTTTGAAATTTTGAGGAATGACCTTGTGATTGTAGCTTCTACACATGCATTGCTGATATGCTTTGAGATGAGTGTAAGAATATTGACGTCTTTCATCTAGAATTTCCAGTTCTTGTAGTTGGTTGACTCGGTACTCTTCATCTGGGATTAAGTCTTTTAGAGAAACTCTGAGAGATGGAATTTCTACCTCCAGTGGTAAAATAGCTTTTGATCCATAGACTAATGAGAAAGGTGTTGCTCCTGTAGGTGTATGGATGCTAGTTCGGTATGCCCAAAGTGTTGGATTGAGTTGTACATGCCAATCTTTGCTTGCATCATTTACTATTTTCTTTAGGATTTTTAGTATTGTCTTGTTGGATGCTTTTGCCTGACCATTTCCCTGTGGGTAATATGGTGTAGAGAACCGATGTTGTATTTTCAATTGTTCACATAGTTCTCGGACATCTTGATTTTTGAATGGTCGTCCATTATCGGTGATGATGGAAATTGGGATACCATATCTACAGATCAGATAATTTAGGATAAATGAGGCAATTTGTTTTCCAGTTACTGTGGTCATGGGGACTGCTTCTATCCACTTGGTAAAGTATTTTGTTGCAGTTATAATGAACTTGTGTCCATGTGAAGATGAAGGATGAATTTTGCCAACCAAGTCGAGTCCCCACTGACAAAAGGGCCAGGATGTTGTAAACAGCTACAGTTCCTGTGCCAGTGCATGTATCAGATTGCCATGGATCTGGCATTTAGGACAATTCTTGGTGAAGTGGTAAGAATCTTTTTCCATTGTCAGCTGGTAATATCCCATCCTTAGAAGCTTTTTTGCAAGAGTAGTCCCACTTGAATGTGTGCCACAAATACCTTTGTGAAGCTCGTGTAAAGCGGAATCAGATTCATTACGATCAAGGCAATGAAGAAGAGTACCATCTAGACCTCGATGGTACAAAGTATCAGCAATAAGGGTATAACAGGCGGCTTGTCGGATAAAGTTATGCTTTTGGTTTTAGGATAAGTCAATGGGTAGGATGTTTTTCTTTAGATAATCATATATCGATCCATACAAAGGGGAATCCAAGCCAGTCAATGCATAGGCAACATGGGATTTAGAGTGGTCATAGGCTGGGGAGAATAGTTGCTCTACTAGAAACTCATAATGAATCTATTGCTCTGGAATCTGTAGTAATGAAGTGATAGTAGCCATTGCATTGGCTGATTTGTTGTTCAACCTTGGTATTTGCTCGAAGGTGATGCGTACAAAATACTATTTGAAGTCATCCACCATGCGTTTGTAGGGTAGTAGCTTGTCATCTTTTGTCTAATAGTCATTGTTGATTTGATTGACGACTAGTTGTGAGTCTTTGTAGACCTTTAACTCCGTGATTTTCCATTCTACGGCCATTTTGATGCCTATAACCAATGCCTCATATTCAACCACATTATTTGTGCATGGGAACATAAGCCAATATGATATTGGTATAGTGTGTCCTTCAGGAGTGATGAAGAGAATGTCAGCACCTGAACCGTGTTGTGTATAGGATCCGTCAAAGTATAGGGTCCATTGCTTGGTAGAAATAGCAAGAATGTCTATATCCAGAAATTCAATCTCCATAGTTTGTTTTCCTGGTAGTGGTGCTTCAGCTAGTTGATCTGCAATTTCTTGTCCTTTGATATCTCTTCATTATGTGTAGTGGATGTCAAATTCACTGAGAATCATGACCCATTTAGCCAATCGGCCTGTAAGAGCTGCCTTGCTGAGTAGGTATTTGAGAGGATCAATTTTTGCCACTAGCTTAATTGTGTGTGCTAGCATATAATGTCAGAATTTTTGAGAAGCGAAGACTACTGTTAGACAAGCCTTCTTAATGAATGTATAGTTGAGTTCATAGCCATTCAATGTCCTACTGATGTAGTAAATGGCTTGTTCCTTTCCTTGTTGATCTTCTTGTGCCAATAGTGCCCCCAGTGATATATCTGTTGTTGAAATGTATAAAATGAGTGGCTTTCCTGCTATTGGTGGTACTAGAATTGGTGGGTTCATCATATACTATTTGATTTGATAAAAAGATTCTGCACACTTGGCTTCCCATTTGAAAGGTACATTCTTATGTAGCAAATGATTGAATGGTAGACTTTTATCAGCTAGTTGAGCGATGAATCGCCTGATTGATTGGAGTCATCTTTGTAGAGATCTGAGTTGACTGATATTCTTTGGTGGTGGCATCTCCATAATGGATTGTACCTTTGTTGGATCCACTTCAATACATTTAGTTGAGACTATGTAGCCTAGTAACTTGCCTGATGTAACCTTGAAGATACACTTCTTAGGGTTGAGCCTGACTTGGAATTTTTCCAATCGATCAAAAATCTTTGTTAAGATGCTGAGGTGTTCTGCTCTAGTGAAGGATTTAGCTAGTAAATCATCCACATAGTCTTCCATGAAGGTATGCATCATGTCATGAAAGATTATTGTCATTGCTCGTTGATAAGTAGCTCCTGCATTCTTTAAGCCAAAAGGCATAACATTCCAATAGTATGTTCCCCAAGGACAGGTAAACACTATTTTATCTTGATCCTCTTGGGCTATTTTTATTTGATTATAGCCTGAAAAACCTTCCATTAGTGAGAGCATTGCATGGCCCATTGTGAGGTCTACAATTATGTCGATACTAGGTAGAGGAAAGTCATCCTTTGGACAGGCTTTGTTGACATCTCTGAATTCAATGCAGATTATGATACTGTCGTCTAGTATTGATACTGGTACTATGTTGGAAATCCATTCTCAATAGTCGATGGGTTGAATGAATCCAATATCTAATAGTTTCTTTAGTTCAGCCTTGACCATGAGTGCCACCTGTGGATTCATCTTTCATAGTTTTTTCTTGACTAGCTTAACTCCTGAAGAGATGGACAAGTGATGCATAATTAAGTGTGGATCAATTCCGGGCATATCTGCGTATGACCAAGCAAAGTTAATTTGTTTTTCTTTAAAAAAGATGATAAATGTCGATCTTTCCTCCTCTGTCAGAGATTCTGCCAGGTGTATGTTTTTGGCTGCTTTTGTAGTACTAATGTTGATTGATTGAGTGGGCTCAATCAATATGGATGATCACTCATGAAAATGTTCAGGAAGAGTGTCAAGTCTCCCATCCTTAGGTTCCTTAAAAAAGTTTTCACCCTCAGATGCGTCCTTTATTTTTACTTTTTTGTGATCTAGAGCTGCCATTGACTGGTTTTCAGCATTAGATCTTTTGTTTGGTTCATTTTTGTGACTGAGAGACTTGGCATTCCCTTGGTTGCAGATGTCATTATCATGTTTACTGGTAGAGCCTGTTCCAGGTTAACGGTACATAGGTAGTGGATAATAGACTCATCATTTGGGAAAATTGGTATATCATGTATTTTGGGTTCATCCTAGTCAATGAGGTCAGGAAAGACAAGTGGTAAGGAATCATTTGGTGGATCAAGTTCTACTACTGTAAGTGTCAAGACAAAGGTTTCATCGTGATTGGTTCGAGTGCTAAAGAAGTTCAGGATTCTGTCGAGGTCTTTGATGGTATCATCCTCCGTATAGACTTGTTCATAGTGTTTCTGCTCACTTTCCTTAGCGTCATAGATATTTTGTGGTCCAAATTCAGGTAGTCCATCTTCTGTGTTATGCTCTTCTTGAGTAAGGGATATGGAGCTAGTATTGTCAGTGGCATCTCTAGTAACGTTTGAGAAGCTACCCCATTCATATTCATTGGAATCAATCTCAGAGGTATTATCCCAGATCTTTTCAGTGCTGTAAATAGGTATGTTGTATGGTGAAAATAGATCTTTGATGATTGATTCCAGTTTGATAGTCTTTGTTGATTCTGTGTTAGATCTTGCTTCTACCTTTTGTATTTACTCATATACTGTTCCTTCTTGGGGAGGAATAATGATATCAGGAAGTAGTTCTGGTTTTTTAGATATTGGTGTTTGAATATGAGCTACTGCTGCAGATATGGCCTTCTTGTGATTGAGAAGTTTCTCCTGATGTTGCTTTTGTTCTTTACGTTCACGGTCCTTGCAGATTGTTGCTGCTAACTCAAATAGTGCTTCCTACCAGGATTCTTCTTTGTACTTCTTCTTTGCTTTCCATTGAGGTTTTGGAGTTATCTGGGGTATCTTTCTTAGTAGGAAAGTGATTTTACAGCCCAATCCTATTTTGTCTCTACTAAGTTGTGATGGAAGGTCTATTGGTTCAGTGACTCCTTCTTTGCATTTTCCAATAGGTCCTTTACCATCATATCCCATTTGTTGCATGATTAAGTAGCCCTTTCCATATAGGTGTGTTGGTAGTACTATGTCCAGAGCAGCTGCTCTGTTATCTTCTTCCTCATCTTTGTATAACTAGCTAAGGATGTCCTTTTCTTTTGATTCATGTGTTAGAGTGTTGAGTTGGATGAAGGTACCATCAAATTTGGTGATGGGCTGAGTTACCTGATGTGTTGATGTTGTGGGTAATCCATGAGATCTGGGTGTTGTTGGTAAGTTGGCCAAACACATGGGTTCCAAAGAGTATTCCCCCATGCCTTGTTCTTTGATTTGCATTTTCTGCTTGAAATCTCCAAGTAATGATTCGGACTTTGCCTTCTATAGATCTGATGTTGAGGATCTCTTCTTTTCCCTATTATGGGGAACCAAACTGTCCTAGGCTGCCCCCATTGCATTACAATGTTGAAATGGATTGTGATTAGCTGATATAGAAATTTCTTGTTCGTTATAGGGAAATTTGACACACTGGTGATATGTAGAAGGCACTGCTTGAATTTTATGTATCCAAGGTCGACCTAATAAAATATTGTATGTGAGGTCTATGTCTAAGACCTGCCACATAGTATCCTTTTGCATTGGTCCAACTTGAATGGGTAACATCATAGTTCCTTTAGATGATCTTTCCTCATCATCATATGCCTTTATGGTAATCTTTTTACGTGGATCAACAGACTCCTCAGAGAAGCCTAATGCACGGATAAGTTTTAAGGTACATATATTAAGTCCAACTCCTCCATCTATCAATACTCTTTTTACTCAGTGCTTATAGACAATGACTTCAATATGGAGAGGAGTGTTATGTGGATGACTTAAGGAAGTATTATCATGTTCTGAGAAGGTGAGATTATGAGGCCCTGTCATATGAGTGACCATGGCTTGGAATTTGTTAGCATCTAGATCTTGAGGTACATTGGTTTCCAACAGTGCTTGTTCCAATATATCTTTGTGTTTTGGTGACAATTTCAGTAATTCTAGTATAGATATTTGAGCAAGAGTTTTGCGTAGTTGGCTGTCTAAATCATATTGGATTTTTGGTGTAGTGGTTGCTGTTGTTGTGTGGCCCTTCAAGACATATTTCTGAGCTCTGGCTATTAGATTAACAGATTCCTGATTATGCCGGTCTCGGATTGTGATGACATTTACATGATTGTCTTCAGCTGATATGTGATTGATGGTGTTATTGTAGATGTGATTGATATGAGCCCCACGTGTATCGTTCGAGGTTGAAGCTCCATCTTTGTTGTAGTTTGGAAGAGGATTTTTAAAGGCTCCATGGTCACTATTTGTTTTGAGACCATCCACCATTAAACTACCTCGATCAATCATGTCTTGAACAATGTTTTTCAATCTCATGCAATCGTTCGTTCGATGACCTTTATTGCGATGAAAATCACAAAAGTGTGAGTCATTCCACCAAGGTGGTTTGATTTGGGGTTCATAGTTGCTGATTGCGGGCAAAGAGATAATCTTGTTTGCCAAGAGTTCTCTGAATGCTGACTCCAGTGATTGTCCTAGTGGTGTGAAGACACGTTTTTGGAAATTGTTGGTGTCGTCTCACGATTTGTTATTAGGTCCTGAATTTGTGGCTTTGTTTTGAGTATCGATGGTGTTGTTTGTGTTGGGTTGACCTTGATTGGTATTCTGTGCATGCGTGTTAGCATCTAGGTTAGCACCTTTAGGATTTTTTGTAGCTTGAGGATTTCCTGATAATGTGAGCACTGGTTGTTTAGATTTTGGATCATGTGATTCATTACCACCTTCATTTTTGTTTCGAGTCCAGAATCTAGATTTGTCTAAGTTGTTGTTATTTTGATTATTATAGTTTGATGAACTTGTTCCTTCTTTGAAGAATTTGAGCATTCCCTTTTTGACACATGCTTCTTCTACTTGAATGCCATTTTCAATCAGTTTAGCAAAAGATGGTATGCATTGGAGTTTGAGCCTATAACTCATCTCACCATTCAAGTTGTCGATGAAAATTTCCATTTTCTCCTTCTCAGGAATGTCTCGAGGATATTGTGAAACCATACGTCGCCAATGTTGAAGGAATATCATGAATGTTTCATTGTTTTTCTATTTGGTGTTGCAAACGTCTAGCATGGTTATAGCATGTTGAATGTTATAGGAATATTATGTTATGAATTTGTTGACCAATTCATCAAATGATCTGACAAGAGGTGTGATTTTGGATAACCATTCCATTGTTTGTCCTCCCAAACTTCTTGGGAATAACCTCATCAGATAGGTGTCATCATAAGCAAATTCAAGACTCATGGTACAGAATTCTCTGACGTGATCACGGGGATCACTTTTTCCATCATATTTGTCAGATTTAGGAACATTTGAGTTTGGAGGAAAAGGGATCATGTGCAATCTTCTGTCAAAGGGATAAGGACAAATTTTGTTTAATGAATACCGTACTGGCATCCCTTGTTGCATGTCTTGCATTTGTCTTTGTAACATTTGCATTTGTTGAGTAAGGGCAACCAAAGGCGCATTGTTTTGTCGAGGGAAGAGTTCTTCCCTTGCATTAATCCTAGGTTGAAATGGTGTATGGAACAGTATGTTTTGCTTGGGGATGTGTTGCTTAGGGATGTTTTGTCCTGGTGTATGTTGTTTCAGTATGTTTTGTTCAGGAATATTTTGTTCAGGGTCGCGTGCTTCCCCTTCTCATTGTCGTTCTTGATATTCGTAATGTTGAGATCTCGTTTTAAACACGTCTATGTCAAAGTCTTCAGGGAGTTTAACCCCTTTTCTTGTGAGCATGAGCAAGTATTTTTCCTTGTCATTTTCCATGAGTATTTCCACAAGTTTTTGGAATGAAGCACTTTCTTGGCATTCCTGAAGAAGTTCTTCAAAAATTTCAGTATCCTCTAGATGTGGACCTTCAAAAGGATTTGATAACCTCCAATTCATACTGGATTCTGCTTCTGCCTTGCTTTATTTGTTTTGTTGAGAGTGAGTAATGAACATTTTAGTAGAAGCTTTCTATGACAAAGGGGACAAAATCCTCTTCAATATGTTGTTCCGGGGTTGGTGGTTCAAATCGGGGTGTGTTGTAAGTGATGCACTCGTCGGGAAAGAATGTCAGATTGATCTTTCCTCCACGGTTTATGATTTGACTAAATGCAGATTTTTGACAATATGCTCTAGTCTTCAAAGGCTCTTTGTAAAATTCATTGGATTTGTTCTGGATATAAAGTTTGACGTGATGAAGGAATGTTCGATGAGATTTGAAGAGTTGACGATTGATGTATAAAAATTTGTTTCTTTTGACAAATTTGGAAAAACTTGGTTGTTGTTTCTTCAACGTGGTGTTATGATAAATATTCTTTCTTCTTAGAATATGGGGATTAGTCATGAATAAGTGATTCAATGGTTTCCTTTGATTTTTTTTGGATTTAGTTGATCTTGTTTTGAAATTTTAAGTTTTACTTATCAAAGTGAAGGTTTAGATGCCCCCTCACGACAAAGCGTGTCAAATGATATGGATAAAGTCTCCCAATATGGAAACTTGATTTGACAACCTGAGATTTTGAACAAGTGTTTTTGATATATAATCCATGAGATAATAAAGAACCTATTCATCACTTGCAATGATGTTTCCCGATTTTGATAGGATAGATATGTTTATCGTGCGATCAGTTTTAGATTCTGGACAACTTTTGTTTTGACCCGAAATTTGCCTAAGAAACAGTTTTTAACACTTTGTTTTTGATACTCTAGTTTGATGAAGATGAAGCTAATGAAAGGATGCTCTCAAAAATGTTTTCTAAATTTTCAAAATTTTCCACTGTTTTGCCCACTGTTTTCCTAGGTTTGATCACGCGCAAAAATAGAGACCGAATGCGCTACATAAATTTCTTCACGTGCTAAGGAAAAGACCACATGCGCTAAGCTACCCTCAGCTATGCACTAACTGTTTTAGACTGCTTATCTTGTTTTTTGTTTTGTTTAAAATTTCATGCTAATATGGGTCTTCCACGCACGAACTATTAGACTTGATGCGCTGATTTTTTACTCCTACGCGCTAAGCTGATGCTTCAACGCGCTAGGCTATTGTTCGGATGTGCTAACTGTCTCTGACTATTTTTAGATTTTGGTGAAGCACTACTATGAATAATTTACGCGCTAAAGATAGGTTTTGATGCACTAAAAGAAGGTTCTAAAGCACTAAGAAGTTGCTCTTACGTGCTAAACTGCCCTATTTTGACTGTTTTCTGTGATTTTGGTGTTTTGCCTTAGGTTTTCAATTTTGATGGATGATTTTCTGAAGTAACAAATGCAAACATAGCACAAAATACATAACCATTTTGCCTAATCTAAATAGTAAGTGTATATTCTGCGAGGATGTGTTCAAATCCCCAATGTTTTAACAGGTTTGGTTACAATGAATACACTTCAAAAAGACTCTTTATTCAAAGGTCATAAGTAATACCATAGCCCACTAGTCTCGATACTCTGTCAGCTCAAACAGTCGTGTCACCCCCTAGAGGGTGCCCATTTTTTTGCCTTTTGCTAGAAATTAACTCAAAGTGAATTGCTTCACAATTGAGTAGTTATCTTGGGAGATATATGGTGAGCGATCTTGGGGGCAGATTCTTCCCCACCCTTGCACTATGATATTACAAATGTCTAGTTATTGACTCGGCTCAAGGTTTCTATTTCTAAGGTTCGTAATTAGGCTTCCTGTTCAGCCATCAGTGATAAACTCCCTCAGGAGGCTTCTCAACCTTTAGAACAAATGATTTACGTATCTCGAGGATACTGGGGGAAGGCTAATTGCTATGCGGAACCGTTGAAAAGGACTTTTGTCACTTTCCACTTTTGATTATAGTGGGTTGGAACACTTGGCATCAAAGTCGTTTCCCACTTAGGTCATTCCCTTCACACCGGCCATAAATGGCTTTAAGAGTTGAGTTCAACTCCTCGAGAAGGCATGCCTGCTAAAGGATTTATTGCTTGAAATACTGAAAGTGTAAGAGTAGTCTGGCTTTTTGATCACCCAATTAAGGGGAGAGCATATACCTTCTACTTTTGAGACAAAGCAATCAAGTTGTTCTTTTTATCCTATCAATTCATTGATTTTCTAAGATCTATATGGAGATGTTGCTCCACAAACATGGTGTTTATTTTATTTCCTCAAATCAATGATTTATCTAATCTAGGAAAAGAACCTAGTCAACAAAGCAAAATTTTTATTTGGTCAACAAAAGAAAATCGGCAAAAGGGGAATAACTTCCCTCTATGATTGTAACTGACTTTTGTGACTTGGTGTGATTTCTTTACTTTGCCAAAATTTAAAGGTGGTTCCTTTTATGCACCAAAGGATGGTGAAATTCTTTTTAGGCTTTTTGCAAAAATTTGGAAATTTGTATTATTCTTTTTAGAGCCCAAATTGATAAATTTTCTCCTAGAAAAGCAAGAAATTTTTTTTTATTGTTGTTCGTTTTACTTGCCCAAAATGAAAGTGAGTTCAGTTTTACTTAAACAAGGAAGAAAAAAGAAATTTGAATTTTACCTAACTTAAAAAGTTAGTAAAAATTTAAACTACTTGTAATTCTAGCTTAAATAGATTTGAAACCTACAATCAAAATGTTAGTAACCTGCAAAAGAAATAGTCAGTGAGTTAGCAAAAAGATGAATTCCATGGACTTCTACAAGTCTAAATTTTGATTTCTGTTACAAATTAGCTCTCTCTTTTCTATCTGTGATGCACTATAGAATAGATTGTATGCACTACAAGATGGTTGTGATGCACTACTCTGTTTCCCTAATGCGTTGTTTTGTATTTCTGATGCGATGTTCTGTGTTTCTGATGCGTTGTTCTGTATTTTTGATGTGTTGTTCTATTTTTCTCCCATGCTGAGACCTACAGGAAAATGTTAGTGAGGACAATGCGCTAAAGTAAAGATGTCATGTGCTAGATGATGAACCCCACGCGCTGAACAGAAAACGGGATGCGCTATACTGTTAACCAGATGCACTAGGAAATATTTCCCACACACTGATTCTTATTTACCATGGACCTACAAAAGTGGTTAAATTCAAAAACCGATTTGATATATGGGGTCGGGCCCCACGGTGGGCGCCAGAAATGTATGCAGAAAAAGCGAGTCGATAGAACTCAATATGTGGAAAACGGAATCTAAGGAGCCTTGCTCACACACCCATAGGACTTCTTGGTGCAAGCTATGGAGTCATGAAGTATGGATCAGCTTCCCAAGGTTGGTTCCATGGTTCTCTATCTCACAAGGTCCCTCAAACCAATGTCTTTGCTCTCAGATCACTAAGCAAAGTGGTTTAGGGATGACAAATGCAAGAACGAGGGATGCTTTGGTTGATTTTAAGATGAAATGCATCCTAAGTTATACATGATCCTATAAATGCAATAAACTAGTTATAATATGACAAGATTAGTAACAAGACTATCCTAACATGCTATTTTAGTCTATGATTAAGCTAAATGATAAGGAAAATAGTTTAAACATGCATATTTAGATTAATTCCTATTAAAAAGAGAAGCTAAATGATGAGCACAAATGATATATTAAATCTTGGATGGATTTTAGTATAAGTGTGATGCTAAAGACTTGGCTCTATGAAAATGGAGGAATGAGAGCTCTATTTATAGCAAAAATAGGGCAATAGATGGTCAAGATTGAAGGAGTTAATCAAGGGCTAAGTTTGAAAGTTGGGAATCCATGTTTGCAATTGGCACCAATGAAATGGTGACAAATGTCAATATAAGACTGGGTTGAGAAGAGAGGTAGGAAGCATTAAATGCTTGAGAAGACCTCAAGGTTATCTTAGGGGTAAGGGTTATGGTTAAGTTAGGATTACCCATTGGATAAAGGTTTTACCCAAAGGATAAACTCTTGTGCAAAAGATTAAGGATAGCCATGGTCAAAGAAATAAATGCTTGATGAGACCCTTGGGTTATATGGAGGTTGAGTTTATGGAAATTCTTTAATCATGCTAGAGGGTTGAGTTAACCATTAATGGTTTGGGAGACTTTCAAAGTTAAGTGGTTGAATCCTTTAAGGGTTTTCAAAGACTTTGAGGGTTTGAGAAGTGACTTCCCTTTGTTTAGGGATGCGACAAAGTTTAGGAAGTGGTTTAGGTTAATTTAGAAGTGATTATAAGAGTCTAGAAGGGGTTAGGAATAGGGTTTAGGAAGCAAATGGGAGATGTAGGATTTTGCAAGTGGATGAAGGGATAATAGGCTTTAATTGAATAAAATGAATTTAATTCAATTTGGTTGCAATTTGGGGAAATCAAAGAAATTATATTTATTCAATTTAGGATAAACTATTTAATTAAATTTGAATTTAATTAAAAGTGGATAGAAGGGATTTAATTGAATAAAATGATTTATCCTATTAAATGTCAAAAGAGGCCTAGTGAATTTAATTTAAATAAATTGAGTAATTTACTTAATTTAAATAGAGGAATGTGGGTGACTTAATTAAATTGGATTTAATTAAATAGAAAAATGAACATAAAATATTCATTTAAGAATATGGTCATTTTTATACGTATACACCAATAATAACAATTCTTGAAATGAGATGAGTTGGGATCTGCCTATAATAACAATGCTTAAAATGATATGAGATGGATCCTTTATGCGCTCCAAAATGGGGAATATTTATAGGATTTCCAAGGCCAGGGGTGAGGTGGCAGGAATCAACGGTCAAGATTGAGTCTGAAGATATCAAGGGTCAAATTGGAGGAGGTTGGAGAAGAGGTTGGAGGGAGGGACTCTTTTCATCTCTGTGGTGACAAGTGTCAAAGAATCTTGCTCATGAGAGGGCAAGTGTCCAAGGGAGGAGACATGTGGCATAAGTGTCATGTGTCTCAAGGGGAGAATCTCCAACCCATAGGAGTTTAGGATAAGGAGGTTAGGATAGGGTTAGCTAAACCTAGGATTAGGTGGAATGGGTTAAGCTAGGGGGTGGTTAGGTTAGGTGGTTATAAGTTAGGAGGCATGTGGAGAATTTGAAATTAAAAACTCAAATAATATGAAAAGGCTAATTAACTTTCAAGAACTCATAAATTGATTTGTTTTAATTCATTAGGGGATTAAAAAAAATGAATTAAATAGGGGAGAATTAATTAATTTAGATTAATTAATCAAAGGGGACTATTGAAATGAACCTATTAAATAAATCCTTAAATTTATTAATAAGCAATTGAATGGGGAATTTAATCAAATTGCTAATGAATTCAATTAAATTAGGAAAGAGGATTAATTAAATAATTGCTTATTTAATTAATTATCTTCAGACCATTTTTAGGTCTATACAAGAGTGATTCTTCTTCTAGTGATTCTGAAGTTTCTGAACCCAGAGAAGATACAATAGTAAAATGTCAAAAAGACAAAGACTTTAGAAAGAACTAAAAACTGAGATTAAAGAAATGAAAGACAAGGACAAATCTCCTATGAAACATTCCTTGGATACAATTTGCTCATTTCCATTCGACAAGAGTCTTTACATGCCTTTGTTTCCTTCCAGAACAGAAATTTCTAAGTTTAATAAATATGATGGCAACTCGGATTCCCAAGACCATGTCTGATAATTTTGTGCCCTATGTATGGATTTCATGCACGAATAGACTTATCTCATGCACCTCTTTCCAAGAAGTTTAGGATGGCAGGCTATGGAATGGTTTTCAAGCCTGCATGTAGGAATTTAATCTTTTAAAGAACTGGTTGAATTATTTCTGCAACAATACTCCTATAAAATTCTCCATCCAGTCACAATGATTAAGATTTCTAATACCAAATAGAGGACAGGAGAACTTTTTCTCACTTTCCTTCAACGTTGGAGAAAGAGATTATCTAGATATTCACGAGCAATTCTCGATTCTGAGAAAATGGACATCTTTGTCAATAATCTGATTCTTGAGTTGAAATATAATATCCAAATGCAAGTATACGTTCATTTATCAAAATGGTGGATAGGGCTCTCAAAATGGAAGACATTCTTGTAAGGAAAAAAGATATATCACTTTATAAAGAAACACATCAAGGCTCTAGTTCCAAAGAACAAATACGGGAAGTACGACAAAGATAATAACAAAAATGTTGTTAATGACAAAGTAGTCGATAATGTCAAAACAAAATCAAAACCCATAGTATTCAATCTGACTAGTGGAACACAAGCCCTCAAAGTTGCTGAAAGTGCTATAGAAAACCCACCTAAGAAATCAAAAGAGTGGTTTAAAGAGAAACCTTGGGTTTCAAAACCTAAGCATGATTTTACTCGTTAGGGTGAATCCTATGAGTCAACTTTTAAAACTCTATTGGCAAACGAACTGATCACATTGCTTGGAAACTCTAAGCCATATGATCCTGAGGTCAAACCTAAATGGTGGAGGGAAAACGAGTACTATGAATATCATCGAAACAAGGGTCATACAACAAATAACTGCATGAAACTCAAACATGAGATTCAAGACCTCATCGATGCTGGCAAATTTTTTGTTGGAAATCATGAAACCAATGTTGATCACAAGGCTTTCAAAGATCCCTTACCTGCTTATGAGCAAGGCGATTCCTCAAAATCCAAGGGAGGTGCCAAAGTCAATTACACCTATGCCAACAATGACAATGTGATCAACATGAATGAATCTTCCCAATCTGAATATTTCATTGTGATCATAGTTAAAGATAAGCAAAATAAAATGCAAACTACAAATGTCATAACCCACGCTCAAAAGAAGGTTACTCTCAAAGGAGCTAGATCTTCCTCCCCTGATCAAACATCATTAAATTCATTAACAGCATCAAACCTACCAACTTCTTCAAACAAACAACTAGATACAATCACGACTAAATCCAAACAGCTGGCTTCATCATCTTCTTTTGGTTATAGCATTGTTGAACAATTAAAATGAACTACCACTCAAATCTCCATTCTTGAACTACTTAAAACATCTTCCGCTCATAGAGAGATTCTAGACAAATCTTTGCTCGCTACTAACATCCCTAAAGACTTAGATTTGGGTCGGTTTCAATCTATGGTGGGTCACTTGACTTCACCTCACTACCTATCCTTTTCTGAAGAAGATGATAATTCACGGAATCATCTGCATAATCAACCATTATATATTGAAGCTATGATCCATAAACGCCGAGTCAAGGATGTTTTGATCGATGGAGGTGTTGGGTTGAATATTTGTACCTACAATTTACTAAGGTACTTGGGATTTTTTGATAATGTCATTGATCTAAAAAAGAAAATAACAATCAAAGCTTATGATGAAGAAGAAAGAACCTCTAAGGGTCTGGTACTATTACCGATCAGGGTGGGATGTGTAGAACAAGATGTTATTTGTCAGGTGCTTGATCTTCCTCTCTCCTACAACATCTTGTTGGGTAGACCATGGATTCATGAAATGCAAGCAGTGTCGTCTACTTACCATCAGTGTTTAAAATTACCCTACAATGGAGTTGAAGTCAGTGTTCCTGTTGATACAACCTACACCTATAATGCTTTAAAGAAGTGTGTTGATACCCTTGTTCCTCATAATCGAGCATCCTCTACAACTGAAAGTTCAGAAACTTTGATGAAAGAATTAGAAAAGAAATTGAAAATCACAAGTATTGGTATGGATGGATACAAGATAGAACATGTACTCTCATTGATGTCTCAAGTCCACCATCATCAAGACAGTCTGGAAAACCATCAGAGGCTATGAAGCCACAAACTTAAAATACAAACATCATCTATGATGGTATTTTTGTACAGTCCTCTACTTCCCTTGCAGATGAAATAGAAGAGACGGCAGTTCTAAAATGACTTTTCAAAGAAGAGTGAAAATAGAGAAGGACAACACTGATATTTCCCTTGACCGATATGGTCCAGGTTATAAGATGATTCAACACATGGGATATTTAGGTACCGGTCCTTTGGAAAAGCACCAAGAAAGAATCATTGAACCTATCAAGTTACAAACTAAGTCTACAAATGATAAAACTAGACTCGGCTACTATCTAGAAGAGTCATCAAATCAAAAACACACTTCTCATCAACAACCTAAGTGGAGGAAAAATATACTACATCCAACATCATAAGAAGTAAATACTTAGCAAATTCAAGATGAGTATGAGAAAGAACAAGAAGAACTAGAAATCAAGAGAGAAGAAGCAGCTTGTAATCAAGTTCCAACTGTATCAACAATAACACTACAAGAAGTAGATGCTCCAAAAGACATGTGAGAAGAGGTGGAAGGAATTAAAAACAAGTTTGCACCATAAAACATTCCAGTCACATATACAGGGAGAATGTAAGTAGAGGATTCAAAAATAGACTCGAACGAGTATGAATGGAGTTTGGAGCCTCTCTCAGATACATCTACCGAAGAAACTCCTGAAGAACCTAATGATATCATAGACGAAGCACAAGAAATAGTGCGCTTGAAGCTGCAAAAGTAAATAGAGGAAATCAAACTAAAAAGACAATAAGATTATGAACAATAGCTAAAAGAAGGAAAAGAAAATTCTTCACCTACTATATCTCCCTCTAATGAGATAGAGAAAATCAAATATGGGACTACAAATAAAGAACTGGAAGCTAGAAAAGTAGGATAGGTCATCAGTCCAAAGGAAGCTAAATGGGAAAGATGACAATGACTAACAGAGTCAGCAAGGTTATGTCAACAGGTATGTCAACTACAAGTGATCATTGAACCAAATCATGAAGTAACTTGCATCAAAGATGTTAATATTGATACTATGCATGCTTTCACTAAGCCACTTGAAGAGGAGTCAGAGGCTTCATCTTCTGACTCTGATCACTCTGAAATAAGATCTATTTATGACATTACCTATTTGACACCACACTATGACTACTTTGTCATGAATGTTGAAACTATTTGAAAATCCTATTAGAGTTGAACCATAATATGTAGTCCAATATAAAGTAGAGGAAGGTGCTAGTGGTAGGTCTGTTGGGTTAGGTCTCCTAAATACTAACGTAAACTTTGATAATCGAGTTCTAACTCTTCCTGGTCTTGAGACGCTTACGCAAGGTAGTCTTCTAGAACTCAACTTGTCGGTCCGAGGTTGTGATGATAATTCCATGAATTCCCTTGAACCTGTTGAATCTTTATCCCTGGTACATCCAAAACTTATTGACTGTACTCTCCAAGATCAACCCTTGAATATCCCTACCTTTGCCAATGACTATACATTATCCTGTTATCTTAATGCAATCGAATAAATGGGATCTTCCACGAGTGAACAAAGTGAGAACATGACAACAACACATGTCAAGCATCTTAGTCTCAAAAATAAATAAAAATAAAAATAAGTGTTCTAATGGTGAAAACCACATTGTGGTGGTGTCAAAATAAAAAATAGTAAAAATAAAGGATGTACCTAATGGTGAAAATCTCTCTGAGGCACGTGAAGGTGAGATACTTGATATTTTGCCTAATCACTTTCAAGAGCGATCATCAATGTTGATTGAACCTACACAACCAGTAAACATTAGAACATAAAAAGCTCAACATAGCATACATGTAGCTCAATCCTTATCAGCAGAAGAACTAAAAGAATTTGTTGATTTCTTCATAGAAAAAAAGATCAATATTGCATGGACATATGCTAATATGCGGAGTCTAGATCCTGGCCTCATAATGCATCATCTTTCTATCGCTCTCGGAGTTAAACCTATCAAGCAAAAACTCCAAAAAATGCATCCTCATGTGGCATTACTTGTTAAGGCTGAGTTAGAAAAATTACTAAAAGCTGGATTCATCAGAGCAATTGATTATGCTAAGTCGATATCTAATATTGTACATGTTTCCAAACCTGACAAATAAATACATATTTGCATAGATTTCATATATTTAAACAAAGCATGTCCAAAAGATGATTTTCCACTACCCAAGATAGACATGATAGGGGACATGACTAGTGGTTATGAAATGTACTCTTTGATGGATGGTTTTCCCGGATACAATTAGATCATAATTGCACCTAAGTTTCAAGAGAAAACAACGTTCACCTGTGCATGGGGAACTTTCTTCTTGAATGTAATGCCCTTAACTTATAAAATGCAAGCGCCACTTATCAAAGAGCTGTAACAACAATTTTTCATGATATGATGCACAAAAACATGGAGGACTATATCGATGATACTCTACTCAAATCTATGAAAAGATCAACACATCTCTCAGAACTGGGTCCAATCTTAGACAAGATAGAAAAATTTAAACTCAGATTAAATCCCAAGAAATCTGCATTTGGAGTCACATCTGGCAAGCTCCTAGGATACATTTTTTCAGCAAAATGAATTGAAGTGGACCCAGTTAAAGCTATCATGGACATGCCACCTCCAAAGATTGTCAGTCAAATGAGGACTCTACAAGGGTGGCTCCAATCAATAAGATGTTTCATCTCTCAGCTCGCAGATAAAGCTCGGCCATTCACAAAAGCTTAATGGAAAGGAGTTACCTACAACTGGGATGAAGACTATGAACAACATCTAAAGAAAATCAAGGAATATCTTTCTAATCCACCTATCTTAATGCCACCGATTCAAAACAAACCCTTGATACTCTACATATCAACTACTAATACATTCCTGGGGGCACTTTTGGCTCAATAATATGAGAATAAAAAGGAAAGATCTATATATTATATCAGCTAGACGTTGGTGTCCTATGAGATGAACTATACTATTATTGAGAAATCTTGTCTGGCATTGGTCTTCACATCACAGAAATTAAGACATTACATGCTAGCACATTCTATCAAACTAGTGGCTAAGATAGATTTGCTCAAATATCTTCTCACCAAGGCAACACTTACAGGGAGATTAGCTAAGTGGGTTATGATACTTACAGAATATGACATTGAATATATAGAATGCAAAGCTATTAAAGGATAAGTCATTGCAGATCAACTTGCTAATGCTCCACTTGAAGATAATCAATCTTTGCACATGGAATTTCTGGATGAATCCATAATGCACCTTACTCGGCAATCCTAGAAAATGTTCTTTGATGGGTCTTTTACTCAACAAGGTTCTAGTGCTGGAATTTTTTTTATCACTCCTCAAAGATACTCAATCCCAAAGGCGTACAATCCTCTTTCCTTGTACAAACAATATTGTATAATATG
Organism: Cryptomeria japonica; assembly: GCF_030272615.1. Classification (NCBI taxonomy): domain Eukaryota; kingdom Viridiplantae; phylum Streptophyta; class Pinopsida; order Cupressales; family Cupressaceae; genus Cryptomeria; species Cryptomeria japonica. Next base: position 619,177,029 of record NC_081407.1, read on the forward strand.
AAGCCTTGGTAAATGGAATCAAGCTGGAATCAAGCTAGCTATTAAATGAAAACTTGTTGAGTTATACATCTATGGTGACACTCAGCTAATAATCAACCAGATCAATGATATATATCAAACTTGAGATGAAAATTTGATTCCCTACAAAATAATAGTTAATGAATTTAAGAAATACTTTACCCTTGTATCATTTCAGTAGATTCTTAAATCAGAAAACAGAGTAGTCGATGCTATGGCTACATTGGCATCTATACCACAACTACAAGAATTTGAGTATCTCTATGAATTCCTGGTGGAAGAGCTTAATTATCTTTCTTATGATTCCCCTGAGTCCTAGATGGTCTATTCTATCATTGGACATGACTCATCTCACTATAGTCATATCTACTCTTACTTACGTGATCAAATTATCCCTGATAACCTTACCCGTAATGAGAAAAGAACTTGAACCGAAATGCTTCATGGTATGTCATCATTGCTAAAAATTTATATAGGTGACATTTGGATAGTACTTTCTTTAGGTGTCTAGAACTTGAAGAGTCCCAACATGCATTATCTGAAGTCCATGAAGGTATTTGTGGATCTCACTCAAACGGTCTAACTTTAGCTCGGAAACTACTAAGGGCTGCCTACTATTGGCCAGATGTGGAAAAAGATGCTATTAAATTTGCTAAAACTTGTGAGAAATGTCAGCTACATGGGCATCTCATACATGCTCTAGCAAGAGAGCTAATACCTTTTATCGCACATTGGCCTTTTCAGGAATAGGCGTTTGATCTCATCGGCCAAATCTATCATGCATCCTCTAATGGACACAAGTTTATCATAACTGTAACTGAATACTTCACCAAGTAGGTTGAAGTGATTCCACTAATCTAAGAAACCGAAAAATAGGTAGCTATGTTCATTCTTAACTATATCATCTGTAGGTATGGAATACCTTCTTTGATTGTGACTGACAATGGAGGGTATTTCAAAAATAAGGATCTAGAAGAGTTCTGTGAAAAGTTCAAAATCATATAGCATTGGTCTTCTATATATTACCCTCAAGGTAATGGCCAGGCTGAAGAATCTAATAAAAATCTGCTGACTATCTTACACAGAATGATCAACAAATCTGAAAAGGATTGGCATTTGCAGGTCAATTCGGCACTATGGGCTTATTGAACAAGCATCAAAACATGTAAAGGAGCTACAAATTTTGCTTTGGTATATGAGGTTGAAGAATTCTTGCCTATAGAGGTGGAAATCCCTTCTTTGAGAGTTTCTCTACAAGGTCTTGTTACTAATGAAGATCATAGAATATCTAGATTGCAAGAACTCGAATTGCTAGATGAACGTCGGCAAGTGGAGTTTGATCATTTGAGAGCTTATCAAAAAAGAATGTCTAGAGGTTATAGCAAGAAAGTTTGACACAAAGGATTTCAAGCTGGTGACCTTGTTTTAAGAGAAAATCCTAAAAATCAACAGTTTCGAGAATAAAAGGGGAAGTTTGAACCCAACTGGTTGGGTCCCTTCATCGTTACTATAGCCTTTGGTTCTAGTTCTTATCAACTCTCAACATTGGAAGGAGAACAACTTTGTGAATCGATCAACACCAGCCACTTGAAGAAATTCTACACCTAGCATTCTTTGCTCCAGCAATCTATACAACTAAAAAGTCTTGAATAAATCCTAAAAATCAGAAAAGTCTTGACAAAAAAATTTTAAAAAAAAATCATAAAAAGTCTTGAAGAAAGAAAAAAAAAAATGAGAAAAGAGAAGCAAAAAAAATCAAAATATGAAAGAAAAATGCCTTGGTGAAAACCTGGTAAACAGACACCTTGGTAGTAAAAAAGAAACAATCTCTATCAAGCAGGTGAAAACCTGGTAAACATACACCTCTTGTACTGAAGTGCTCCATCTATCAACACAAATTTGGCATTTCCTTCTTTATTTCCCTCTTTTCTGCATCTTCTCTTTAGCTTGTATATATTATTAGATTCAATGACAGTCCTAAAGACACTGACATGGGGGGGGGGGGGGGGGGGGGGTGAATCAGTGTCTAACCGGTTGAATGAATATTTAAACTTATTTATAACTTTGCAATCCAAATTAGAGTACTGGTAAACAAGAATTAATGTAGTAAACACAAATAATAGAGACATCATAGAAACACACCATAACACAAGATATTTTAATGAGGAAACCGAGTGTGGGAGAAATCTCGGTGGGATTTGTGACCCACAATATTTACTCACTGGCCAATGAATAAATACTACGTACAATAGGGGCTTGCACATGCAACGAGGCCAACAGCCTAGAGCTCACTACTCAATGAAGAGTCTCGCTGACTACAAAATGGATAACTAAATCCAATACAATGTACTACTCAAAACAACATCTCTAATTCCAAGTTCAGTACTGGTTTAAGCTCAAATAGAAACCTTTGCTGCCACTAAACAGCTATTTTCTACCATGCATATCATGTCAAAATGATCTATAAGATCTCATACATATATGAGTCTTTTACAATATACCAAGTTGAATTACAAATAGTTAATTAGATTTACAAAACAATTCATATAAACAAAACTTTATCCCATGTTGGCCTGAGTGCCGATATACTTCATTTTCAGTGTAAACTGGATGTTGGTGCTGGTGCATGTCGGTGTATGATATCTGCGATGTCGGTGCATGTGTAGAAACCTGCTGCCAGTTGGTTGCCATCAATGACAACATCAACTATTCTCATTAGAGTGTAAAATGCCAACATATATCTTTTAGTCACTTTTGTGCCTTGATTCTTCTTGGAACCCTCATGGCTTGAAACCAATCAACGTCCTAGTCTTAGGATAATCAACTGATCAATTTCAATGTCCTAAGTAGTTTTACCAAGTCATCTTTATGTCGGTAGTACCAGGTCATCCAATTTGAGTCAGTCACCTATCTCCTATCCACTACAGAGTTTTCCCAGTGAGTAAATACATAAACACAATAACACTGAAAACTGTTTGAGCTCTGCTTGAAATTTTCTTTGAATGTTATCTTTTAAATTGGTTTTCGATTATTATTATGTCTGAGTAACTCGAGGAAGTCTATCTTGACTAAGAGGATCAAGGACTGGTGGCATGATACTTTTCTTTGTTTCTGCTTGTAGGAATGATTCTGATGATCTGAAAACATCTCATAAGTTGGGTGTCTTTGATAAGTGCCTTCACATCAAGGTGAACTTTGTTGGCTTGATGATGGTTCATTTGTTGTCATTGGTGAAACACTCACACACACATATGATTATATTTGACTACCAATGTAACTTCAATTATTTACATTGTCAATCGGTACTCTGTGTTAACCAATCTGTGCATAAGAGACAACCTGTGGTTATACTATGTCAGCATTGTTCTCAAATTTTGATCCCCTTCTTATCCCCTTTGATGAGAAAGAATAACTTTGTATGTGAATGGAGAAATCAAGGAACAAGAACCTTAGAGAAACATATGACAAGGTTTTTTATAACCTTCTACACTTCGAACTTACCAAAGTTCAGGCGGGCATACCTTATGTGAATACTTTCACACTTTTAAACAAAATCCATAGTAGCCATTATCCAAAAACCAATGGATCTTATCACCTTAAACAAGAAACTGAAAAAATATAGGAAAACTTAGGCTCATTTTCAGTATTGATCCTCAAGAGATTTAGAAAAGAAAACATTAACAAATACCAGTGCCTTATCTGGGCTACAGAGTCATCTATTTTAAACAAGAACTCCAGAATTAAACATATCCATGCATCTCAATCACTTTGGCTTTTATCAACTCCATAAATGCCTGGCATGTATGAGAATCCTCCCTTGTTATACTAAATAGTGTTCATCAAATTCAAAGTTCCCAACAAATAACCTACTGATAAAGATATTTCTAGCATATTTAATTCCCCTCCTGAAGAAGAAAGCTAAGAAACATATCTATAAAGATTGCATTACAATCCCTGTTCAATTTAAATAGCCCTAAGTTTACCCAAATGAAACTAGTAAAATATTCGAAAGCATGCTAGAAGACAACACAAATTCTAGGCTCAAAGTTAATGGTCTGTATATTTATATTCAATCTGGAAAATCTTACAAAACTTAGATAATTTTCTGTGAAACATTTAGAAAAAACACAGATAAATTTCTGCAGAGTTTCTTTACAAATTCTTTTGATCCCTTTTTCTCTGTCCTGGTATCCATTTATAACATTACGGATGCATACAAGCTTTGGACCCTTTTCAAAAAGTTTGTTACATCCACAATTCTTCTCCAAGAAGTGGTTACAAGTCCTTTTCAACATCCACAGCCTCTTGTGCCTTTTGTTCTGTTGCAACCTCTTCTAACTACTTCGGAGCATCTTCTTTTTGTCTAACATAATTATCCTTCCATTCCTAAAAAACATCGTCACTTGGCCAAGCAAAACTAACAACCTTCTGTTTCATGTCTTCTAGCCTTTTCCAAGTGACTCTTAAATGCCCAATTTCTATTTCTATGAAACCGTAATGAGATTTCACCTTTTCAATTTCTTCAATAGTTTGGACAAATAAAGATATGTCATCAGTGTTGATAATTTGATTGACCCTTTAGGACAAATTGTGGTCCAACTCCCCTAACCAGGTCTTCTCTTCTTTTAACTGAATTGGGACAATGAAACCTCTTGGAAACAATTCAAACTTGTGATCCGAATATTCTTTTCTATATAGTTGGGCTTTTCTTTTTATACCTGCCCTTTCCTCTGAGAGAATATTCATCTCTTTTATAAACTCACTGGTGGACCTTAGAAGGTCATTCTCCTCTACATCTACATGGGATGAACACATGAGCTCCAACTCCTTACCTCTGGGCATCCACTTATTAAGGATTGGTTCCAAAGTGGCCTAATCTTCTCTGAATTTGATCATAACCTCCAGAATCCTCTTCATATTTATGTATACCATGGAGGCCTTGACTGAGTCAGCAAACTTCAAAATTGTGGCTTTCACCTTCTCTTCATATTTATTTGCAAACAAGGCTTGAGCTTGTTTTAACTTTTCCAACTCATGTTGGACAGTCTCAGCTGATTGGAAACCAGAAGGCATAGGAGAAGGGGGGTATTCTATAATGGGACTAGTAGGAGGGGGTCTTGCTGGAGAGGAGGCTATCATGAGTGTAGAAGATTCACCTAGATGGTGCTGACCTACCAACTGACTCTGGAGTTTAGCAATGATGTTGTCCCTATTGGCTATTCCTTCTTTAGCCTCATTGTAAGCCTTTAAGATAGTCTCCAACTTCAATTGAAGATTAGCTCTTTCTTGTGCCTCTTTCTCTGCTACTGCCACATTAAACTTTGTAGTTTCCAAAACTATGCTTGCAGCTTCCACTACCACTGTATCTTGGACTCTCTTAACAATCATGCCTCCTAAGAGGCTAGAATTTGATGCATTTTTCCTCATTTTGTTCTCATCCTTTTTTAGTGACCACATGACAAGAGCAGCATTATCCTTGCTAAAGGTCACTCCTTCCATCAGCTTTGTTTCCTTCCTTACTGCATCAAGAACTAAAGCATCAGCTATATCCCATTCAGAGAGGATTAACACACCAACCTTTGCTACCATTTCTCTTCCTTTCTTAGGGGTGATTGTCTTAAACTCCTCCATCATTTCTTGTTTTATTTCTTCCTCTATCTGATTAGCACCTCTAAGAGGTTGTTCACTCTTCTTTTGCTTGCATCTATTCTTGAATTGTTCCATGTTCTGCTTCCACACAAATTGCATGAAAGCCCCTATTGTAACAAAGTTACTGTCAGCCAGGAATTATTCACTGGCTTGCTTAACAGTAAGGTCTAATTCTTTGCCCCTTAGCTCACCATCAGTTAACTTCATTTCAGCAGTAGGTGATTCCTCTAGCATCCCCTCTTGGGTCTCCTCATAGGTGTAAGCAATCTCACCTAGACTCCCTAACTGTAATAATTGTTCAACCACCACTTGCTCATCTCCAATATGGATAGGGGACTAAGATGGAGAATACTGAGGTTCATCAGTTTCAACCTCCTTTCCCACTCTTTGCCTTTTAGGGGAATCCTGAATGTCAATGACATCTTCAACTTTCCTTTTCCTTTTTGAAGTGGAAGGCTCACCTGTCACTGGCATCATCACAGTGTACTTTGACTTCTTATGCATTACATAGTCACCAGGTGGGATTTCCTTAGCAAAGGCAAGCTTAGCCAAGACTAGCTTAACCCTATTAGGATCATTTTGCATTATAGCCTCCCTTTTTTCTTTTAAGGACTGCATGAGGTCTTCAAAATAGATAATCAAGAATTTGATTTTCTCTTCAAAAGGGTTGAAGCTAGAAAGAGGGTCATAGCTACTGTCAAATTCATGGATAAAATCAAGTGCCTTCTTATATGCAACCCACTTCTCCTTCCTTAGTTCTTGCTCATCTAAGCTGAATTCATTCCTAATTAAATCTTCGGGGAACTAAAATTGGTGAGGCCTGCCTCTACACACTACTCTCTTTTTGAACATGCTATTGAAAAAGTCCTCAGGGTCTACACATCTTGAAACTGTAGTTGACAGCTTATATGGCTTAAAGAATTCTTCAAAATATTTCCATCCACCTTTACTGATTACAAAATGGTGGGCCATGGTAATAGTTGGGAAAATGGTCCCTTTACCCCTATTGGTTAGCTTTGCTTCTTGCACTCCTCCAATCTGTCTCAACACTTCTACAATCCCTATCTTCAATGGGACCTGATAAGGCAGTAGGTAGGGGGTTCCTCTAAAACCATACACTCTTTAATAGTAGAAATAGGGTACAAATACATGTCTCCCCAATTGTGAACAATCTTAATATCCTCTACAAACTCTTTAGGTCTAAGGAATTCCAAAAGAGCCTTAGGAATTCTAGGGTTTTCTGCACATAAAAGAACTCCAATCTTAGATGCAAAGCATCTATCAAACTTCAAAAAACTAGCATCCTCTCTATCCCAAGATAGAACAGTGCTCCAAAGTTGCACGGGCATCTCCTCTTTATCTTTAACCTTGACCAAATCCATATCTTTTGCAAAGCAATCAACACCTTTGAACAAGAACATGTATGCATTAACATGGAATACCATCCAAACGGCCTATCCACCTTACCATTTTTGATCCCTACTAGCCCTTTATGAATTGCATCAGTAAGATATGGGGCATAATCAAATGTTATAGCCAGGGAGGGGTTTAGAATTTTTGCAATTGTCAACATGTAATGGGTTGGCATGTTCTTTTTAGCATCCTCTCCAAAGATCTGACATAGTGCCCAATACATACCCTTAGCTCTCAGAGTAAATAAATTGAGGGAGAATGGTTCCATTGTGCTGGGGCCTACAACTATTAACCCCCCTATCTTAACAAAGAACTCTTTCAATGGGCCACTCCTAAGATGATCCCTATGTGCTCTGTGCATTGTAAATCTGGGCTAATGACTCAAAGTCAATAGGCTCTGACAAATTTGGAGGCCTCACTGAGTTTAAACACGTTCTTGAATTCATCATCTTGTATTTCAATCAGGACTAATCCCTTTACATTCCTGATGCATCTTGCTACAGGGTCATAATTATGTGCAATTTGGGTCAACAGATCTACATCCATGAATACACCAGGGACCACAAGTTTTCCTACATCCAGTTCCCATATGCTATTTAAAGAAGCTAGGGAATGTCTCTACCCAAAACCGACTTTGAATAGTCCTAAACCTGATATCCCTATCTCAAGGTCCCTTAACCAATTGCCTTTATCATACAGGCCATCCCCAATTTTTCAAACGAGGGTTCTTTGGTACCAACTCTTTAGCCTTACCCCCGGCATTGGTGGACATGGTTAACTGTTCTAAAAAATCATCACAGATGTTCCTGTCCTGATAATTCAATTTTCTTGTCAACTCTCTTCTTGGTGCCAATTTGAATAAGCAACTATACCACTTGAAACTAGAACAGACCTCTAATGAAAAAATTCACACGGCGATGATTGGAAACAGACCAGAATTATCAAGAAAAGCACAAAAAACTTGGTTACTCACCTGAAGAGAAACACTCCGCACCAATTGCTCTGCAACAGACTTCGATGAAACAATACTAACAATCAAGTTGATGTAGACTCTAAAGGACAAGTTGGCATTGAATTCTTAGAAATTAACTCCTCAATGTTAGGCTATCTTTTCAGAATTGAATTTGCCAAATCGAATTCAAAACTGGCTCCAATGGGTCATAACTTCTTTGAGTCTTTCCTCATTTTTCGGCCTTTCGCTATTTCACAGTGCATAAAACCTTTGCACCTTTCTTTTGTGAAACAACGCTGGCCATTGGATTACAAGAATTTACACTGCCTTTACCTCCGTTTGATCTCTCTTTGTTAATGTCGGGCCCCACCTTCTTTTTGCTATTTCGCGGGCTTTAACACTCGTGTACTTTTCCTTCACGAAGCCACGCCGAGCATTAGATCAAACTCTAAAAACCTGGTCTTTAACTCTAACCAGGACCATCAATCTTACTAACTAACTGCACCTCATTTTGATGGCTAACGGTTTTCGCCATTTCATAGAGATTAAGTTGTAGGCATCTTTGGGCCACAAAACAACGAGAACCGTTGGATCAAGCACAAGGTGAATACCTTTTAACAAACGTTAAACCTTTCAAGTGGGCCCTTTATTTTCGAAGATCACTTACTTTACCTAGTCACCAATTAACAAATGCCACGTGGCAATCATCCATTAGCTCAGGACGCTCCTCTGGGTTCCATTCTGAATTCACCACGTGTTTTTCTTCACTATTCTCCACATAATTGCCAATTACACCTAGGCAAGCCCTCAACTACCTTTCAAAGCCACGTGGCATTCAACACATCACTATTAAACTCTATGAAATGCACCAGCTATCATGCCACATCATGCTTTCATGTGATTTCCACCTCATTTTGCTACTTCATGAAAATTAATCTTTGTTTAGCTTGTGGCTACAAAACCATGAGGATCATTGGATCAAAACAGACTTGATCGGCTTTTAACTTTGTGCCCTGCCTGTCCTTTGGGCCCACCGGCCCTTTTCGCCATTTCGTGATGATTATCTTACTAGCATCTTATCTTTGCGAATCCACGTGGGCTGTCAAATCTCAGGAACTTGCTTGTTGTTTATTCTATCTATGACCACCTCACTCGGGCCCACTGCGGACAACCAACTGAGTGCCCCGTCACTGCTCTATCGTTGCCACCTAGACCTACCATCTTTACTACCACCTTTAGTGAGACCTGCCGCCTTTTCGCTACTTCATAGTAGGTAAAACGCGTGTATCTCCCAGCCGTGAATCAGCGTGAGTCATTGATCCTTTTCCAACCCAATCACCCTTTAACCAAGGAAGACTGCTTGTCTCTAGGACCCGCCACATGTTTTCCCTGTTTCACAGAACATATACCATGTGCATCTTGGGCTAGCGAATCAATGCGAGCCATTGGATCACAATCAAGATGCATTTCTTTTATCCAACAGTCAATCCATTTGGTCGCCAAGTTTATTCTTTGATTTACTTAACCTCGGGGCTACATGTGACTTTTTGATTTGCCACCTAAACCACCTGGACCGCTAACTGGACTACCATGTCATTTCGCTACTTCGTGAAGGCTAAATCTTGAGCACCTTTTGGACGCGAATCAACATGGGCCGTTGATCATTCTCTGAACCAAGCACTCTTTATTCTTTGGAAAACCTACCTACTTCTAGGACCCGCCACCTTTTCGCTGCTTCGTGAAAGGTAAACCATGAGTGTCTCCCGGCTATGAATCAACACGGGCCATTGGATCAACAAAGAGTTGCATGACACTTACAGGCCCGATAAACATTAGAAAAAGGCAAAGTAATGGGCGTATAAAATTTAAAATATTTAAGGGACTGCCTAGGTAAATAACAATGGGGGGGGACACTTCTCATGACAAACGAACCCATCACTTAAGTGGTAAAAAGTAACGCAGAATTAGAACCAGGTTTTTACTCAGACACCTTGAAGGTTAAAACTTAAAACCCTTAAACCCTCTCATTGGCTTACAACAAAATAGAGGTAACAAGGCCAATACCAAACTCAAAATTTCAACAAAATTAGCCAATTATGGACCGAGAACATCCATTTTTAAAAAAGTGATAACAAGCATCATGATGAATATCAAGATGGAGATCAAGCGGAGAATCAAGGACAATGGTTCATATGTTTTATTCAAACTGGTATTAATTGTTCCAATTGGTATTTATTGATTTTTGTGATGAGTTACCAGCACCGACTGCTTGGCGGCAATTTTTGTGATGAGTTATGGTTACTTGTCCAGATACATTGCACCTAGGAAATTGTGTTATGATTTCTTAAGGCCAAAATGAAATCATAAGGCCTATATATTGACATCACAGTGAATTATGTTATATGTGATATATGATAAGTGAAAGTGTTATGTTGTAAGAAATTAAGTTGTAGAATATGCAAAAGAGCAGTGTTGAATATGCTTAGAAGGATCTAATCAAGCAAGTATTGTGCTACTCAGAACAGATCAACCATTCTTGTTGTTTTCTAACCATTACAATAGAATCAAATCCCCTAACCGGGTAAGCTCTAACAAGCTTCAATGTATAAATCCTTTAACAGGGTGATCCATTGGTTTGGATTCTGAAATCCTCCACCGAGGTTACTCCTAACAGGGTATAAGCTTCTAATCAAGCTTTGGCATCTCTAACAAGATTCGCTCCTAGCAGAGGACTTTGTAGACCTTAACCAGTCAGTTATCTATAGCTGCAGATAGTTAACTTGTGAGTTCTATCCCACCATGTTTTTTACCGATTTGGGTTTTCCACATACAAACACTTGTGTTATGGTGGATGCTTTACTTTTTATGGATGTTGTTATATCATTTTGGATTATATGCATTATGTTTAAAAGCTTTGTTAAGTTCATCTATCGGTTAGTGTTTAAAGTAGTGTGGTTCTTGGTGTCACTAATTCACTCCCTCCTCTCAGTGCTTTTCAAGTCCATCAATTGGTATTAGAGCCTAACTTCTTTGAAGCCTAATCACTTAGAAGGGAGCCTTGAAACCACCATGGGGGACATGAGCTACTTTGAGATGGCTAGAGAACTAGAAGCTAGTAGAAATGAGCTTGAAAATCTAAGGGTCAAATTGAAAGCTTCTCAAGTCAAAAGGAGAGAGCTAACTAAAAAACTATTAGCGATATCTGATAATAGTTCTTCAGATGAAGCCATTATTGATGCTTTAGCAAAGGAATTTGAAAAGTTAAATGGTGAGAAACTGAATCTAAGGACAGAGCTAGAAGGTTACTATCCGCATGAGTCAGGAACTAGAAGCTAGAAGAGATGTTGAAGATCTTATCAAAGAAAGAGATCAAGAGATTGTCAAGATCAAGTGGGAAAATGCCACTATGCATGAGAATTTGATTGTTGAAAGAGAAGAAAAGGGGAACCTACAACTAGATCTTGAACTTGTATCATCTCTGAAAGAGAACTTGTCTAAACTTAATAAAGATCTCACAAAATAGCTTAATGAAGCCAATGAGAAATTGGAGAACTTCAGCAGAAGTTCTACCATGCTGAAAGAACAAATTTAATCACAAAGAATGAAGGGTGATGTCTCTGGACTTGGTTTTCACACAACTGAAAAAGGTGAATTCTGTGGTACAAAGAGCAACAATCTTAAGAACAAATCTGCTCCTAAAATCAACAAGCCTACTGGTAAGAAGGTCTTTAAATAGGTTTGTTTTGTTTGCCATAAACCTTGTCACACTCCAAATGTTTGTAGAGACAAACCTAATAGAAATGCAAGTTACAATACTAATGCTAGGTATGTGTCCAAGAAATTTGAAGGTCATTGCTTCACATGTGGAATGTATGGGCATAGATCTGAATTAGTATTAGAGCCTAACTTCTTTGAAGCCTAATCTCTTAAAAGGAAGCCTTGAAACCACCATGGGGGACATGAGCTACTTTGAGATGGCTAGAGAACTAGAAGCCAGCAGAAGTGAGCTTGAAAATCTAAGGGTCAAATTGAAAGCTTTTCAAGTCAAAAGGAGAGAGCTAACTGAAAAACTATTAGAGATATCTGATAATGGTTCTTTAGATGAAGGCATTATTGATGCTTTAGCAGAGGAATTTGAAAAGTTAAATGGTGAGAAATTGAATCTAAGGACAGAGCTAGAAGGTCTTACTATCCGCATGAGTCAGGAACTAGAAGCTAGAAGAGCTGTTGAAGATCTTATCAAAGAAAGAGATCAAGAGATTGTCAAGATCAAGTGGTAAAATGCCACTATGCATGAGAATTTGATTGTTGAAAGAGAAGAAAAGGGGAACCTACAGCTAGATCTTGAACTTGTATCATCTCTGAAAGAGAACTTGTCTAAACTTAATGAAGATCTCACAAAATAGCTTAATGAAGCCAATGAGAAATTGGAGAACTTCAGTAGAAGTTCTACCATGCTAAAAGAACAAATTTAATCATAAAGAATGAAGGGTGATGTCTCTGGACTTGGTTTTCACCCGACTGAAAAAGGTGAATTCTGTGGTACAAAGAGCAACAATCTTAAGAACAAATCTGCTCCTAAAATCAACAAGCCTACTGGTAAGAAGGTCTTTAAATATGTTTGTTTTGTTTGCCATAAACCTTGTCACACTGCAAATGTTTGTAGAGAAAAACCTAAAAGAAATGCAAGTTACAATACTAATGCTAGGTATGTGTCCAAGAAATTTGAAGGTTATTGCTTCACATGTGGAATGTATGGGCATAGATCTGAATTGGTATTAGAGCCTAACTTCTTTGAAGCCTAATCACTTAAAAGGGAGCCTTGAAACCACCATGGGGGAAATGAGCTACTTTGAGATGGCTAGAGAACTAGAAGCCAGCAAAAATGAGCTTGAAAATCTAAGGGTCAAATTGAAAGCTTCTCAAGTCAAAAGAAGAGAGCTAACTGAAAAACTATTAGAGATATCCGATAATGGTTCTTCAGATGAAGGCTTTATTGATGCTTTAGCAGAGGAATTTGAAAAGTTAAATGGTGAGAAACTAAATCTAAGGACAAAGCTAGAGGGTCTTACTATCCACATGATTCAGGAACTAGAAGCTAGAAGAGCTGTTAAAGATCTTATAAAAGAAAGAGATCAAGAGATTGTCAAGATCAAGTGGGAAAATGCCACTATGCATGAGAATTTGATTGTTGAAAGAGAAGAAAAGGGGAACCTACAGCTAGATCTTGAACTTGTATCATCTCTAAAAGAGAACTTGTCTAAACTTAATGAAGATCTCACAAAATAGCTTAATGAAGCCAATGAGAAATTGGAGAACTTCAGCAGAAGTTCTACCATGCTGAAAGAACAAATTTAATCACAAAGAATGAAGGGTGATGTCTTTGGACTTGGTTTTCACACGACTGAAAAAGGTGAATTCTCTGGTACAAAGAGAAACAATCTTAAGAACAAATCTACTCCTAAAATCAACAAGGCTACTGGTAAGAAGGTCTTTAAATCTGTTTGTTTTGTTTGCCATAAACCTTGTCACACTGCAAATGTTTGTAGAGACAAACCTAACAGAAATGCAAGTTACAATACTAATGCTAGGTATGTGTCCAAGAAATTTGAAGTTCATTGCTTCACATGTGGAATATATGGGCATAGATCTGTTGAGTGCAGATATAGAGCAATCAATCCTATGCCACACATGCATCCAAGACCAAATGGTGGCTGGATGAGGAACTTTAACAGTCGGGTAAACCTGAACTCACAAAAACCCTACAGCAACCGGTTTAGTCTATTTGAGATGGAAAAGGAAACAAATATTATTTGCACCATCTATAATAACTTTGGTCATGTGGCTATGAACTGTAGAAGAAGAACATGAAGAGGAAATGCAGGACCTTGGAGATCATATAGTATGTCCTGTTATCACTGTAACAAACCAAGGCACTTAGCAAAATTTTGTAGATCCAGAAACAGTAAACCGGTCAACTCTTCTAAAGATCAAAAGGAAAAGTAGAAAGTTAATGTTGAAGAAACCAGAGAGGAAATGAATCTAATTTGGAAGAAGAAAAGTGATGAGTCACCTGAAGAAGAAATTGTTCCTTCACCCAGTGAAGAGAACCCTGAATCGGTGACTTAAGCTTTTTAATATGGCTAACGGGAGCTTAATGGTTAAAATTCCTTCGGACCCCTTGTGAAAAATGAGCCGGAAAAGATTTTGAAACATGAAATTTTGGTAATTTTTTGTCAAATATGTTATCAACTGTTCTTTTTCTTTGAGCGGTGAAATTAGGGTTTGTAACCCTAAACGAGCGAGCATTTAATACAGTAGGTAAAAAGGATAAAAGAGAGTTTTACTTTGGCATTTTTACCCTAACGCATTCAAGAAAGAAATATGGAGCGCTTGTTGAGCTGAGAAAGATTGTTTTGTTATTAATTGTTGAATTGTTTCATGATTTGTGGAATTAAGCTAAATTGAAGGTTGCAGAAGGTTGAACTGGTGTGCACTTGGGCATTTCAACTGGTAAACGAGGCAATGTGCATGAAACAAGGTATTTCTTTGAACTTACTTCTTTGAATCTTGTTCATCTGGAATGGCATCAACTTCAAAGTCTATAGAGAGGTTAATGATTACTTCTGAGCCTATGGAAGCTCTAAAGGTAGATCAGATTGTGTCATATAATTCATTGTCACAAGTTCCGAGCAGAGTTTTGGTCAAAGGTGATTTGTCTAGTTATATTGACTGCAAGCTAGAAGACTTAGGGTCTCTATACATTTACACATAGTTGAAATCACTCTATGATGAGTGTTAGCATATGCACACTCCAATGAGACATTGTATGTGATTGAAGGTTTTGTCATTGATGGAAACCTTGCAATCCTATGGCACCGGCAAAGGCATTATACCAGCATCAACAGATCACACTCTACACCGACACTCAAGACACCGACATCGACATAGAAGAAAGGAAGTATACCGGCACAGAGGCCGACAAGATTTTGTTATATTATATTTTGATTATTATTTTAAAACTTTGTAAGCCAACTTGGCAAATTGTAAAATGACTCTTATATATAAAAGAGATCATTGTAGACATTTGATATAGGATATTTAAGCATTAAGGAAAATATTAGGTAGACCTATTATGCGAAATATAGGTTAAGGGGTATATGTAAAGAATAGAGCAGGAAACGGTACTGAATCTAGCATTGAAGATGCTATTGTAAAGTAGTACAAGTTATTGGATTTGTATAATCCTCATTATAAGTCAGTGAGACTTCCCATTGAGCAGTGAGCTCTAGGAAGTTGGCCTTCCTACATGTGTAGGCCCCTATTGTAAGTAATATTCTCTTATTGTCCAGTGAGTGAATATTGTGGGTCACAAATCCCACCGAGGTTTTTCCCACATCGGGTTTCCTTGTTAAAACCTTGTGTTATGGTGTTCTTTTCATGTGGATGTTCTTGATTCTGTTTATTGTATTATTTCTTGCATACCGGTACACTGTTATATTATGTTCTGCATGTTTTAAGTTAAGAAATACCAATCACCGGTTAGATACTGATTCACCCCCCCCCCCCCCCTCTCTTAGTATCTGTGGGATTCCTTACAATTCGTATCAGAGCCTAGTCCTCTATTTTTAGAAGCCTAACAGCTTGAGGAAGATCTTGACACCAATAAAGATGGAAAATCTAATGAAGCAATTGGAAGGAGCTCTTACAGACTATGATGCAGAGAAATTGAAAAATATCAAACTAGAAGATGATTTAAGAGCAGCTCAAGATATCATTCAGGCACTTCAAGAAAAATTTACTGTTGCAAGAAATAAGAGAAGAGAACTTTGTGAAAAATTGAAAAATGAGAATGATGAAAAGGAATCACTTAATGATATGATAAGCAAGTTGAAACAAGAGATCATGACAACAAAGAATGAGATGCAGGATATGGCTATGAGATTTTGCAAAGAGATTGAGGATAGGAAGAAGAATGAAGAAGAATTGACCAGAAGACTAAGTGATGTAGTAAATGAGAACACAAGACTTAGCTATGAAAATGACATGTTGAAGATAGATCTGATGCATACTCAGAACGATTCAAATGAACTGATGAGACAAAAAGAAGTCTTAGAAAGAGAACTAGAAACTGCAAATCAACACAAAGAAAAATTCAAGAAAAGCTCAAAGGAACTTGGCACCTTGCTAAAGAATCAAAAACCTAAAGGTGACACTTCTGGAATTGGCTTTGAAGTTGGTGAAAGCTTTGGTACTGCAAATACTCAGGATCACAACAAACCGGTAAGACAACCTAATGCTTATAAATTCAATGGAAAATGCTTTAACTGTAATAAGTATGGTCATAGAGAAAATGAATGTAGATCTAGAAATTATTAGAATATCAACACACCCACCGATCAATGTTCTAAATGCAGCAAAGTAGGTCACAACTCTGAAAAATACAGAATGAATGTGAGATGTTATGTTTGCAGAAGATTTGGACATTTATATAATCAATGCAGAACACAAACTGGCATAGGTTATGGAAAAGCTATTCAGAAAAATAATGTAACTTGTTATGCATGTAACAAGATTGGGCATATTGCTAAATTCTATAGAAGTAAAGGAACACCGGTAGACAACAAAAGTTATAGCTTGAAAAGCAAAGAAAAAGTTGAAGAGGTTAAGCAAGAATTCTCAAAACAATGGATTAGAAAAGCTGATCTAAATATTGGGAATACTTCTCCAGCGGTAGAACAAATCAATGCTTCATCGGTAGGACAGAATGATGCTTCAACGGAAGGACAGAGCAGTTCTCCACCTGCAGGAAGTTCTTCATCTAATTAAAGAAACTTTCTTTGAGGGTTTGGCAATCTATTGACACATGTGCTATTATTCCCTTGGTTAGAGATAAGAAGTTGGAAATTACTTATTACCGGCAAACAATGTTAAGTGAATACTTAACCGACATACAATTAATGTGGTAGATGGCGAAAAGACACTATAAAATCAAGTTTTTTGGCTCCATTTCATTTCACCGAGATTTCAAATTTACGAAGAACGCGAAGATTCTGTGTTAAGGCATTTCGAGAAAGAAGAAAGAACACTCCAAGAAATCATCCATCCTAAAGGTAGTAAGAGGTATTTAATCATGGCATCCACCTCTGCAATTGAACATATAGAAAACCCTACTATTGTTGAAGTGATAAAAAGACCTAGGCTTGTATTTCAGTTAGTTCCTGAGGTAGCAAAGAAAGATGATACCTTAGGTGCTTTTTCTCAAATTCCTAAGGGAGTTGTTTATGCTGAAGACCCCAGAATGTACATCCACTGCAACATTGAGGAACTAGGAGATGAAGAAATTAAAACCATGTTTAAAACTGTGATATGTGATAAAATCAGTAATGTAAAAGATGAACACAAGATCATTGAGACCCTAGGATTTATCGAGATCCTTAGCATTCCTAAATTTCCCAAGGATGTGATTAGGATAGTCTTAAGCAGGGTACATGGTGAATTTTTCTGGTTAGATGCAGTTCACAAAATCACCAAGGAAGCTATGAAAGTTGTCACAGGGTTACTAACCACCGATAAAAGACCAGATAAAACCAAGAAGGTATCCAATGACCTAGTTACAAACCTAACTGGTGCAACATTCGACAAGAGGTCCCTAAGAGTTAATGATGTAACAGACATTAATGTGAAATTTATCAGCATGTTATTAGGATATAAAGCTACTCATGCAAATAGACTCAATTCAGTTTCAAGTTTATGCATTAAGAGTGCTTATGATATGGTCACAGATAATGCAAAAATTGATGTATGTGAGTGGTTAAAGGATGAATTAATTGACAACCTTGGAAAGATTAAAAAAGACAAGAAAGGAACTTTCAAGTTTGGAAATCTGTTAGTATGTTTGATGTTACATATAACAAAACAGGTTCCCGGTATAGGCTACAAAGAACTTGGATATGATATACCAGTAGGCAAACAATTAACAGAACTATTCAATAACATAGGAGAAGACAAGGAAAACAATATTCATGACTTCTTTCAAGCATTAAAGGCCAAAATGAAGAAAAGAATCAAGCTATCACAAAAGATTGTCGACAAATACAAAGATGAAATATGCTTTGTCATCAAGAAGGATGAAATTTGGATGGAAGAAGTCATCCCCAGGATAGTTTAGGTAACCGAGATGGGCTATGAAACAGATGATCACATAATTGAAACATATGCTAAAGCACTCCTAGAAGCCCCCAGAGAACCTAAGGAAGAAATATTTGGTAGTGCAAAAACCATTGAAAGTCAAATACAATCCAAGAAAAGAGTGAAAAAGGTTGAGGCAGTTGTAAGGAAAGGTTCCAGACAAGAAAAAGCCATCAAAGAAGATGTGTTGAAGAAAACCAGTATAACAAAGGATGAGTTAGAAGCTCCACAACCTGAAACTCACCTATCACCGATAGGTTCTTCTTCAGGGAGTGACATGCCTGCAACTTTTAAAAGAGTTGTAAGGAAAAGAGATCCCTCACCGGCAACCACACCCTCACCCAGGAGGACAAGCCAAAAACAACAAGCAGTGAGATCTCCAGCAAGAAAGGCTACACCAAAGAAGAAGAGGACAAACAAAGACTTGACCCCTCTTGATATGCTACTGAATGAAATCATAGAGGAAGGAAACTTGAAAAATATAGAGAAAATATATGACACTCTAACAGCTGATGAAAAAGAGCAAGTTGTAAATAGTGTTATATTGCATATGGATATGTACAAGAAGTTTTTTATGGAAGTAGTCAATGAAATTCCAGATGAACTATTTAAAAGACTAGAAGCAAGAAGACAAGCAGTAATAGAACTAGATAATAAAATAAAGATTGAAAAGCTACTTGTTGTATATCCGGTAAACTCACCCAAAGAAATTGATGACCTAATTTCTCAAGCCAACCGGAAAGTATTTTCTACTGCACACCGGCACATTGCTTTAATGGTTGGAAGAATTAATGAGGTGGCTGAGGAGATAGAAAATGGATGGGATATATTCCTAGTTGAGAAATAAAAACAAGAAGAATACAGGAACCCCAAACACATAAAAGTTTATCAGAAAAATAGAGACAAGGGTAAAGGTAAAATTGGTGGACAACCTAGTATCAAGGTTAGAGACAACTTACCCCCACCTCCTTTGATTACTCCACTGGTAAAAACAAAAACTACAGAAGATCAACCGGTAGCTGAGAGTATGGATATAGAGGATAATAATCCTAATCCCAAAATCTTATATACTGTGGATGTTGATACTCAAAAGATCAACATAGTGGTAGACAAAGATACAACTGATAAGACTGATATGGCTAGTGAGCCTCCAGTACCTGAGGAAACTGATAACACACAGGAGAAATCGGCAGAAAACAAAGAGAAAAAGGTAGAGACTCAGACTCAAACTGAGGCAATGCAACAAATAGAGAAACAAACAGAGCTAAAGGCTCCGGAACAACAGCAACAGGAATAGGTAAATAAGGAAACGGTACCACCAGCAACTAGTGAAATAGAAAAACCATTGCTTAAAGAAATGCAAACACAAACAGACCTACCAGAGGTCAATAAAAGCTTGGTTACTTCCACCGGTACTCAGATTGTTGATTCATCATCAGGCTTCAAGTCAACTAATGTGACTGAGGTACTATTAGATTCAATCAAGAAAATAACTGACTACAACTCACAAGCTTACAAGGCAATTGATGATACCATACCAATTTTGAAGGTAATTGCTCCTAACTGTAATATAGACAATAAAGATTCTTTAAGACAACTTGATACACTACGTAAATATATCACTAAAAACATTGAGAAAATAAAGGAAGAGACATTGAAGGATAAAGTAGAAGCTGAAAAATAGAAATTCTTTGATGAGCAAATAAAGAAGTGTAACAGAGATTTTGACACACTTCTACTGGAATAATGTAATTTATTGAAAGAGTACAAAAATCTGTACAAAGATACCTGTAAAACAAACTTTTTGACTGTAGATATAGACAAGAAAATGAGCAAGGTACAGGATGAGATCAATAAACTTACAGATAGTTTTGTCAACTCACCTGATACACTATCAGTTTTTGAGGAAAAGATAACAAATTTTGAAGAAGAATTACTTAAATTAGAAAGAGAGAAAGAAAGAATAGTGAATAAGGCAAAACATTTGAGATCAAAACTAAGTCCAAGATTGGACTATCTAGCATCACTACGAAAGGAAGTATCTGAGGCATTAATATAGGGAAAGAAAACATCGGCAAAGCATTTGCAGCATCTCACCGGTACAGTGAAGAGAATAGAGACAGCAATAAAGGATAGCAAAAAGTTTATGGACAATATAAACTTGATTTTGGGAGATCTTTTTCAAATTGTAACTACCCAGTTACAAGGTTGAAACTACAAACTCTACTGACATCTTGACAACCTTTGTCATTGATGCCAAAGGGGAAGTAGTGGGATGAGAAAATTCAAATCACAAGAATCATATGCTTAGGCGGAGCTCACACATTTTTGGTAACATTTTTGGACTTCACATTTTTGGATACATCTCTTGAAATTTCTCATGAGTGTTGCCATCAATGCCAAAGGGGGAGATTGTTGGGATATGCACACTCCAATGAGAAATTATATGTGATTGAAGGTTTTGTCATTGATGGCAACCTTGCAATCCTATGGTACCGGCAAAGGCATTATAGCGGCATCAATAGATCACACTCTACACCGGCACTCAAGACACCGGCACCGGCATAGAAGAAAGGAAGTATACCGGCACAGAGGCCGACAAGATTTTGTTATATTATATTTTGATTATTATTGTAAAACTTTGTAAGCCGACTTGGAAAATTGTAAAATGACTCTTATATATAAAAGAGATCATTGTAGAAATTTGATATAGGAGATGTAAGCATTAAGGAAAATATTAGGCAGACCTATTATGTGAAATATAGGTTAAGGGGTATATGTAAAGAACAGAGCAGGAACCGGTACTGAATCTAGCATTGAAGATGCTATTGTAAAGCAGTACAAGTTATTGGATTTGTATAATCCTCATTGTAAGTCAATGAGACTTCCCATTGAGCAGTGAGCTCTAGGAAGTTGGCCTTCCTACATGTGCAGGCCCCTATTGTAAGTAATATTCTCTTATTGGCCAGTGAGTGAATATTGTGGGTCACAAATCCCACCGAGGTTTTTCCCACACCGGTTTTCCTTGTTAAAACCTTGTGTTATGGTGTGCTTTTCATGTGGATGTTCTTGATTCTGTTTATTGTATTATTTCTTGCATACCGGTACACTATTATATTATGTTTTGCATGTTTTAAGTTAAGAAATACCAATCACCAGTTAGATACTGATTCACCCCACCCTCTCAGTATCTATGGGATTCCTAACAATGAGAACGGTAAGATTAAGACAAAGTATGCTAGGGTTTTCGAAAAGGGTTTTCATAATGCATCTTATTTTCTTGAAGATTTCAAAGAAGCACATATCAGAATCATTCTAAGTCGAGTTCATGGAGAAAAAATGTATTTAGAAAGAACTCACACAATTACAAAGGAATCGATTCAGGCTGTGAGTGGCTATTTCTCAACCGATGAAGTACCTAAGCTAAGAAAAATTCAAAGGATACTGTCTTTAATTTAACCGGTTCTACATCTGATGGGCGTGTTTCTTCTGTTAACAACATTAAAGACCCTGCAGTAATACTAGCAGTAATGGTGATAGGCTACCGAGTATTTTACTCTAGTAGACTTAATAGTGTTCCATCTGCAGCAGTTCATACAGCTCACAAAATGATTTTTGATAATGCAAATTATGATCTTTATGAAGCTATCAAGAGACAATTGTTTTTGAATTTGAAATCTATCAAGAAGGATAGAAGTTTGAAATTCAAGTTTCGTCAGCTATTAGTTGGTATATTCTTTTAATTTCATAACTTTCTACCAGGAATTGGAGACATTGAGTGGTCAAAGGACTCACCGATCTCGACATAAATTAAGAACAACATCAAGCCTGTAAAGAATACTTTCCCTCCTATGATGAATAAGTATTTCAATGAGTTCCAAAAGAAAATGAGTATGAGAATAAGACTACCAGAAGAAGTGGTAAAGCACTTTGAAAAGGATATAATCTTCACTATTACCACTGATTTTTGCCTAATGCAAGCAACTGAGCCAAGAGAGGAAGAAATGGAAGACATGAGTTATGAGGTAAACAATGATCTACTAGTTGGTTATGCTAATACCCTATTAGCATCACCTAAAGACAAAAAGAAGGTAAAATTGGACATTGTGGTAGTCCAAGATGCACCTGCACAAACTCATACTGGACCTATTAAAAGTGCAAGAGGAAAGAATAAAAATTTTGATGAAGCATCTCCAGCAACAAAGAGTACTAGGGTTACCAGGAGTGTCCTAACCAAAAAGTAATTGGAACCCAAAGTATATATTAAGGAGACAAAGAAGAGAGGCAGAAAATTAATTTTGCAACCAGAGTTTGAGAGAATGGATTTTGATGAAGAACCAAAGAAGGTAAAAGCAACTGGCAGAATATCCAAGAAGGTAAATGTAGTGCCAAAGGTAACTACACCTATTGATATAGTTTCTTACAAACCAGATACCCACTTTGAAATAACACTGAAGACACTAGGGATGAATAGGTTTGACAATGTCAAAGAATATTTTGATTCCTTCACTGAAGATGAGAAAGAGCAAGTGATTCAATAGGTAATCACTCACTTGTGTCATTATAGTAGATTTCCACATGATCTGGAAAAGGTTATTTCAATCTCTTTGTATAATATTATTTTAGATAAATGGGAGGACGCTATAAAATTGGAAAAAGAAATTATTGATGAAATATTCATACAATATTTTCCCAATTTATCTACAGATGGAATTAGTGCTTTATTTTATCAGTACAAAGAACATTTTTATTTTAAAGCAAGAAGATTGAAGCTTCTTCATGGAAAAAGGGCAATTATTGAAACTGAGACACATCAGATAGCCTGTGGAATCAAAAATATATAAGAACTCGTCCATTCTTCTAAGAATAAGGATACAGAAGAGGTAGTTGATGATGTTAATAGACTGTAAATGGATGAAGAGTAGATTATTCAACCTGATGAGGTCTATCCTCTCAAAAAAAAGGATGATTCCATTATTCATATTATTGATGATGTTCAGAACACAGGATCTAGAGATAACATTGCACGAGATATGGATCCTCCAATAAATGTTGATGTACATGTTACTTTAGTTGAACAACCGGCAACTCAACTAAAAGTGGGCAATCCACCGGCAATAGAACAACTGGAGAAACCCCAATCTCCACTGGTCATTCAAGTAATTCTGAAGGAGCCTACTGAAAATGTTGTCACATAGTCCTCTGAAAAGGAAACAGAGAAGAATACAAAGAAAGCAATCATTAAGGTTGTATCCTATGAACCAGCAAAGAAGAAGCAACTTGATAAGGATGATGATGATTCTCTAAGTATTTCAAGATCTATTGATATGAACAATTTGAGCACATCATAAATGATGAAGATTACAAGTGTCATGCAATCTAGAGCGCATAAGAAGAGACTAAAAGAGCAAAAGGTTGAAGCAGAGACAATTTAGACTGTGGTAGATATTTTATCTGGTCTACTACCGAAAACATCTATAGCACATCTATCTACACCTATTAGCAAACTTGGTCAGTTAGCTGCAGATGCATCTAATCAAATCAAGTCACTAGAAGATGTTTCTCAACTATATGCTGAAAAGAGCCACGAGAAGAAATATGGAGAAAAATTGGCAAAGGATATTGACAGTGGCAAAATGGCTCTATCTCACAATAAAATTCTGTTGAGTAAATCTATTGAAACAGGAGGAAAGTATATTGCTTCTACCTCCAATGTTACTTTCTTTTATTTTGACATTTCAAAAAGTCAAACTGCAACAGAGCAAGAAATGGAAAGGATATGCAAGGCATATGTCCCACCTCAGGACTCCATACATTCCTTTAACAAGTCTGTAGATGATTTGCATGACAGACTAGACAACTATGACACTGAGAAGGCAAAGAGACTCTGATCTCTTAAAGACCTCAAAAGTCTGCTCACATCATAAGTAGACATACTACAGAGAGCCTACTCCAATGCAGAAGCTATTCTTGCAACACCTAAAAGCTGCACACTGGAGTCAATGGAAGAATTCCATTCACAGCTGTTGTCTACATTTGAGTATACTGAGAACATACTAGAATCATGGGAAAATTCTTTGTCACAGATGAAGAATACTTACAATGCTATTTTTATGAGATTAGCTAATGCATGAACTTTTTAGTTAATGTTGTATATGTTGAACACTTTGATACGAATTTTCTATATATATATGTATATATTTTACTTTTTCAATTTGGTATTGTTGTCAAAGAGGGAGTAGAAATATGAATGTGTGTTTTTGAAAATTTTGTATAATGTATGCATTAAGGGGGAGCATGAGTATATGTGTAAATTTGTTGTGTATGCACACTTAGCGGTATTACTGTAAAATTTTATAAGTGTTGCCATCGATGCCAAAGGGGGAGATTGTTGGCTTGATGATGATTCATCATTTGTTGTCATTGATGAAACACTCACACACACATATGATTATATTTGACTACCGGTGTAACTTCAATTGTTTACATTGTCAACCAGTATACTTAGTGGTTAATCTCTAACTGGTACTCTGTGTTAACCGGTATATACATAAGAGACAACTTGTGGTTATACTAAGTCGGCATCATGATGAAGATCAAGATGGAGATCAAGAAGAGATTCAAGGACAACGGTTCATATGTTTTATTCAAACTGGTATTAATTGTTCCAATTGGTATTTATTGATTTTTGTGATGAGTTACTAGCACCGACTACTTGGTGAAAATTTTTGTGATGAGTTATGGTTACTTGTCCAGATACACTACACCTAGGAAATTGTGTTGTGATTTCTTAAGGCCGAAATGAAATCATAAGGCCTATATATTGACATCACAGTGAATTATGTTATGTGTGATATATGATAAGTGAAAGTGTTATGTTGTGAGAAGTTAAGTTGCAGAATATGCAAAAGAGCAGTGTTGAATATGCTTAGAAGGATCTAATCAAGCAAGTATTGTGCTACTCAGAACAAATCAACCCTTCTTGTTGTTTTCTAACCATTACAGTAGAATCAAATCCCCTAACCAGGTAAGCTCTAACAAGCTTCAATGTATAAATCATTTAACAGGGTGATCCATTAGTTTAGATTCTGAAATCCTCCACTGAGGTTACTCCTAATAGGGTACTACTCCTAACAAGGTATAAGCTTCTAATCAAGCTTTGGGATCTCTAAAAAGATTCACTCCTAGCAGAGAACTTAGTAGACCTTAACCAGTCAGTTATCTATTATTACAGATAGTTAACTTGTGAGTTCCATCTCACTGTGGTTTTTACCTATTTGGGTTTTCCATGTACAAACACTTGTGTTATGGTGGATGCTTTACTTTTTGTGGATGTTGTTATATCATTTTGGATTACATGCATTGTGTTAAGTTCATCTACCAGTTAGTGTTTAAAGTAGTTTGGTTTTTGGTGTCACTGATTCACCCTCCCCCCTCTCAGTGCTTTTCAAGTCCATCAAACTCGCCACACATACCTCGACTCCATTTATTTATATGTTATAGGGAGGTTAGAATTATTTCCTTGTCTATTTTGAGTAACTTTCTTTTTCATGCAATTTGGATATGTGCTTAATATGTCCTAGGATATGAACGATACAAGGGTCATTGCGGACAAGATAATCAATATTGCATATAAGAAGGTAAGAATTCTTCTTTGTCTGGTGTGTTTGTATGCAGGCAACATTCAAGTCATCCTGGCTCTTTATGCCTTGATGCTTATGTTCACTTGCTATATTAAAAAGGACGTGACATCCAGGTCATCTTGGCTCTTTGTGCTTTGATGCTTATGTTTATTCCTACATTTCCACTCAGTGGTGATAAAAAGCAAATTAAAATCTAGTGACTCAGTTTTAGGTTGTATTCATTCTTAATTTAATGCACTACAAGTGATTTCAGCATAATACAATTTATCTCTTTGTTCTTTGAATGAGAGCCTATCTTTGAAACAATCATCATTTCTTCACCAAGTGGTCAACTAACTTTATCGACACGATTGAGTTCTTGAGCATCAAAATCTAAAATCTTACATGAGATGTTAGCTGCATTTATGAGCATATCATATATAGATACATAAGTTCATTCAACATTCATTTGAATTCATATTATTACATGGAAACAAAAAATATATACATTTACATCATTAACTCATCATTTTTATCATTTACTGCATATGAAAAAGAAACAAAAACATCCATATTCATCTACATTAAATACATACTGAAAAGAAATGCATTCATTTAGAATATCACGTAGAAAAATGCATATAGAAAGACATCTCACAAAACCTCTCATATAACTCAACGCAAGAACAATGAGATCGAATCATGTGTCGTATATATCTCATCAAAAATATTAATGTCAAATGGGTACAAATGATATAACTATCATAAATAATGTCTATCAGGGCAAGAATCGCATAAACTATAAAAATGGGGTATACAACATAACACAAAGCCTATAACAATCTAGCTCTAGCCCTCTCCCTCATCGCCTAGGGGAGAAGGAGGTGCCTATGGAACATCAAACTGTTGAGGTTCTTGTGCTCCCTCTGATCTAGCCATATATTGTGAGTAAAGAGCCACCTATCTGTTTGTCGGCACTGTTGCATTGTATGATTCCACATAATACATTGCTCAGCTAGACTGACGTAGAACCTCACTCCGGGAGGAAAATAACTCTCCTCGTAATCTCAACACCTCTTGATCATGCTTTGCAACCTAGGTTTGCATGACTTCCAACTGTTTCTGGAGAGTCCTCACCTTCCCTCTCAGTGTACGGATCATATCCGCTGGCATCTGTCCCTGAGGTATCTCCTCCTCTCCTCCCTCAGCTGGCTCATCCCTCCACTATCACACCTGTCAATGGGAAGATCTCTCTCCCATCTCCCCCTCACTGCCAATACCACCTCTAGCCCCTGCACCCCAAGCTCCACCTCCCTCACCTTTGACTACACCTAAGGAACCACCCTCTCCCCTCCTCTATTGTTGACTAGTCATTGGTGCCCTACTATTGCTCGCACCAGGATCACCTCCTATCCTCCTAGGTGGATCTACTTTATATCCCTATACCTGAGTTGGTCCCTGTGCCTGAGTTGGTATGCCCTCTCCACCCTCATCAATATGAGGCACTCGCTCTCCTGGATCTATAACCGCGGGAATGGATATCTCAAGGAATCATCCTTGTACTTTGGGGTCACCCCTACATCAATAATATCCTCTAAATAATCTTAGCACTGTGGTTGGAGGGTTATCAACTCCTGTACTGCTAGGGTGTATGATAACTTTGGCCCCCATCCCTTCCTCTCCTCATCCCCAAACCGAGCGTAAATAGTAAACTCCTATGAAATGGCCTGCACTCGCCCGTATTACTTCATCACTCACCTAACAAAAAACCGCTCAATAACTATGCAATATCCCAATGAGTGGGCATGTCATAAACATAAATCTCCGCTCACTCCTCTAAACACCTATAAGGCCTCCAAACAACTGCAATAAACTCATCCAACTGATGTCTCCAAAAACCTATCTTCTCCAAGTGGGGTTGTGTCAAATAACCTGAATATCAACACACGATGGGCTGATGTGGATCTCTTGAATCATCAACCACTAGCCCACACACTGGGATATGCTCCCATGCCCATATTTGTAGTACAAGAACCCTAGCAGCCATGCTCTTCACATCTTGATATGCGATCTCGTGCATCTCATGGTACATGTGTACTAACAAGCAAGATCCCCAACCTAATCTCCTCGGCTAAGAAACTAACAATTCCAGTATCCTCCCCCAGCCACATAATAATCCTTGTTGTCCTTTTTTAGGCATAAGAAAACATCCTATCAGTCCAGCCAGGACACAAGCGACGGGAAATATCCCTCCATATCTACTCATCATATCATCCCATGAAATGGATCGCACAATAAAACTGCCATCCTAAAATACCCTATGTAATTTTGTAATCCCCACCTGAGGAGAAGAATCATAGTCCACTCTACCACCCAAAAAAGGAATCCACAGAATCCTATATACATCCTCGGGAGTAATCGTCTTCTCCCCGGTAGGCAGGTGAAATGTGTTATTCTCTGAATGGAATCTCTCGACTAATGCACTTAGCAATCCATGATTCACATGAATATCTAGCATCTACAACAAGTGTCCAAAGCCACATGCATCAATCTGAGCCCTTTGAGCATCTAAGAGCTACTAAACTAATATCATGGTAGGCGAATAGGTACATCAAAACTATATGTCTGACAAGCTAACCTGCAAAATTAAATGAAAACTCATCAGTATGCAATACAAATTGAGTTAGAAAGCTATCAAAAGTGCCCATGAATCCAACTAATCAATCATGAACATCAAAATTTTAAGTTTTGATGCTAAAAAATGCTCACTGTTTTTTAAACAAGTAAACACAGAGGGGTAGTAACTCATACGAGTAAATATTTCAAGTAGTACGAGTAACCTATCCATTAGACTATCTAAACATTGTTGAATGACTAAACAAGCCCTGATGAAATTTCTCGTACAAGTCGAGGGCACACACCGAACGACAAAAAAAATGACTTTATAAAAGTAAACACTATTTAACAGATAATCATATGACAAACCCTACTTGGCAGTATGACGAAATGACAAGACATGAGCTCAAATGAAATTTAAAATGAGAAATTCATACAAAAATTTACAAATTCAGAAATTTAAGATGCTCAAGATTGATCACTTACCGTAGGGGAATAGTTCCTAGGTCGATTATGTTGTCTTTGCAGCTCGAATCAGTGGGTATGCTTAGGAATTACCATTTTGCTCTAGAGAAGGTTTTTGAATTTTTAAACTTTAAGAAGTGAAAATGAAATGAAAATGACCCTTTTCACCCCTTATATAGAAAACCCTAATTTTTGACCTTGCTTTGATGGACATAAAAATTATAGGCTTGACTAAATCGACCGTCCTGAGTCCATTTTCACGATTGAAATCAAAATATGAGATCATTTTTCTAGTCAAAATCTCAGAATGTTGACCACTTGGTACTTTTGTCTTTAGATCACTTTTTCTCATCATTTTTCACTCAAATCAATTATTTTTATCCTTTCAATTGCCTAAAATCATTGTAACCTCGACATCTTTTGATTTCACTCCTGATGGGGCATGATCATTACATCATCATTATCAACAATTGCATCATCAAAACTTGAGAGTTTTTTTCAAATCTTCATCAAAAATTGTGCAAAAAAATTTTTAATCAAAGATTAATCAAACAAAACCTTATTGTTCTTGAAAATCAAATCAATCTTTAGGGGCATATCAGTTTCATCACATCAAATCAAGCTAATATTGTCTTTTTCTGAATCATGCTTAATTCAAGTTAGTGTTCAGTTTAATCGCTTCAAATCAAGCTAGACCTTTTCTTTGCACAATCGGTTCTAGTTCAATCAAGTTCAAAATTGGTTTCATCTCTTCATCTAGTTCAATCAAGTTCTAGATCGATACTCATTTCTTGATCCATCACGTTCAAGACCAGTATCTCACTCTTTGTCGGTCCTAGTTCTATCAAGTTTGAGATTGGTGTCGCTATAATCAATTTGTTCAATTCCATCACTTCAAATCAAGCTGAACATCTTGCTCTTCATCGGTTTGTGATCCATCAAGTTTAGAAGTGACAACTTGTTTGACATTAAATTTTCTTTGAATCAATGCACTTCTCGCACATCAATTGGAAGAGGGGCAAATTCAATACCCTAAAAATGGTCATCTAAACCATGGGCCCCTAATCTCGACTACATCACCAATGTCCTAACCAAAGGCAAATTAAATCAATCAAGAACACCTAATTAATTAATTCTCAGTCATCAATGTCACATGGCAAATAAATCATTCTATATTAATTAATTAATCATTCCAAGAAAATCATTTTAATCAATTGTCCTATTTATTTAATAAAATTTCCTAGTATATTTAATTATAAATCAATTTGACATTAAATAATTAAAAAGGAATTAATTTGAAAAAATAATTAAAATTGAGAAAAGAAATCAAAATGGAATTAAATTTAAAAATCTCAGAAAAGCAATTAAATCAATTAAATATCAAAATCGAATAAAACTATGAAATAAATTAGTTATTCTGATTTTATCTTAAATTTAGTTCATTTCCTTTAAAGTTGATAAAAGAAGTCAATCACATCAATTCACCTGGATTGTGCTTCCTCTTAGAGAATATCTATCGTTCATCATTGATCGATCTTGACCGTTGGTCTCTCTTTGGATTTTCTATAAACCTAGGCTCTCATCTCATTCAAAAAAACCTGGAGATTATTATTATTATGTTTTTTTTGCTCTAGGTCTATTGAGAATATTGCATTGGCTTAATCATATTGCTTGAATCATGTTAGTTTGATTAAAATCATATAAATGGATAAATTGCTTAAATCATGTTAGCTTAATCTTGCATATCTTGCATCCATTTAGCTCAATTTCGTGCTCATATAGATTAAATCCTTCATTTAGGTGTCATCTAGTCACTAGTGTTGCATAAATAAATTTGAGAGAAAAACTAAACTCACATCTTCTACAAGGCAATAGGTCGCTTTGTAATGGTTTCATTATTCATTGATTATTGATTTACTAACCATGCATCTAATGACTTAATCGAAGTGTTGTGTATTCAAATACGGATACAGGTCCACTTTTCACACACACGGCTGTGAACTAGGTAAATCATGCATGTCAGACCTAGGACACCATTGAATTCCATCTTTTTCACAAGGAAAATCTGTTAGGATTCCCAAAGATACTGAGAGGGGGGGTGAATCAATATCTAACTGATATAAGAATTTATTTGAATTATAACATGAAAAGCATATCAAAACTGTGTATCGGTAAACCAAAAATAATGCAGTAAATAATAGCAATAACCACAACATAAGAGACACACCATAACACAACATTTTTAACGAGGAAACCGGGTGTGGGAAAAACCTCGATGGGATTTGTGACCCACAATATTTTCTTACTGGCCAATAAGGGAATATTATTGTTTACAATAGGGGCTTGCACATGCAGGGAGGCCAAGTGCCTAGAGCTCACTGCTCAGTTACAAAAGAAGTCTCACTGACTTACAAAATGGATTATACAAATCCAATCTCTTGTACTACTTCAGATCAGCATCTACTATGCTAGATTCAATACCGGTTTAAGCTCTACAATATACATAAACCCTCATCCAATATCTGCCTTACAATTCACATATTAGGTCTGCATTAATCTTTCCATCTCTCACACTTCTAAATTATCTATAATGATCTCATACTTATATGAGTCATATTACAATCCGCTAAGTTGTCTTACAAAAGATTTTATAATTAAATACAAACTGCATTTAAACAAAATTCCTATCAGCCATGGTGTCGGTGATTAATCTTTTTGGTGTCAGTGATCTGTGTGTCGGTGTTGAGTCTGTCAGTGTCGGTGCCTGTCGATATCATAGGATTGCAAGGTTTCCATCAATGACAATACCTTCAATCACCTACAATTTCTCATTGGAGTGTGCATTTGCCAACAAAATCAATCCACTACTTTTCTATCAAGATTCACCTTACATGGATGATTTTGTTTTGATCTTCTCATCCTCAGACTATGCAACTTTGCTTCAGAATTCTTTTAAAACACCGGATTATCCTCTTTTAGATCTTCTCAAAGTTTGAAAGGTTGTGAAAGTTTGAAGGATTATCAGAGGGGGTGTGAATACTTTTCTGACTTTATCCCTCCATGAGAATCCCTGACAACAAGCAACCTCTGATTTTACCGAGAAATTTGTGATCTTTCATTTCCAACTTAGAGGTTATCCAAATTCTCTTATGCCTCTAAAACCGTTGTCCTTGCTTATCAAATCAAGTTTGACTCAATACAAACCTTCAGAAACTAACCTTTTGAAATTAGTCAGCATCCAATCATCCTACCTTGTCACTATTTCTCCAAGTTCACAAGCTTGCACTCTGTCCATTCTAACTTTCCCATGCAGATAACATACCATTCCTTTACAACACTCTTATAATAATTGTTTAAAACTTCAACATAGATCCTATCTATCTCAGTGAATCACACGGTCATCGTCGGTCAATCTGACATTCACCTTCCATGTGGAAAATGGGTCCAATCCAAAGTATGACTTGGCATAGCCAACTCACCTCAGTTAGCAACCCCACCATTGGATTTTCCTCTCACAATAACAATCAACCCTCTCCCAACTATCTCTCTCATTTGATGGAGTGTAGGTACCATGAAATAGGTATTTGTTAGATGTGTCTTCCTCGAGCAAGGGAAATTCAAGAAGAGAAGAGGAAAGAGAGACATGTAGTAGGTCTAAAAGAGAGAGATCAACTAGAGGTCAAAAGATTAGAAGAAAATTCCATAAACGCATGGAATTGTTTCTTTCTCAAGGGGAGTCATGTTCTTATGATGATGAGAGCATAGGCAACATCGAGGTTCTCTTGAGGTACAAAGATCTACAGAAATAATGGGTACTCAAGGAACTGCCTCCAAAAAACACTAATTTTTGTGTTAACGAGAGGATATATTGCATAGCACCATCATCATTACATGGTTTGGACCTATTTTCCATGGACAACATAAAGGTCTATTACAACAAAGTTGTTGAATTGATGGAGTATGTTGGACCCTGTTACAATTACAAAAATTGGATGCAGTTGGTTTGATATACACAAAGTATGCATAGGTATGCACTATCAGCAAAATATATACAGCTAAAAGATAATGATCAAAATAAAAGTGGCTATGTACATTGACTGAAGGCTGAAAGCAACAGGGAATATTGTAGGTTTTATAAATAGTACATGACCTATGTCAACTTATAGGCAACCCAATTGCATATTCAAGGTGCGCGAGGGAAACCATGTATTTGTATGTGCAATAAAATCAATAAGTGCAAGGGAAGAGCTGCTAATCGATTACAATTTGAATCACATAGATAAAAACAAAGTTACTATCATGGGAGTGGTGCATACTTATATATACTATTTAAACCAGCCTCCAATTAAAGAATCCAATATACCATTTTATTATTAAGTTTTTTTGGTAAGTCTATTGGTTTCATTTCAATAATGTTTTTTAATATTTATTTTTTGTCACAGCACGACATTGATGCAACATGTAGCACAGACCAAGATTTAGCTCCGAACACTTCTACCAAGTAGGTAAACTTCATTGTAATTACACAAATTTGATACAAGCAAAATGTTACATTATTATGTTCTTTTCTTTAGGGTTTTGGTTTAATTTTGATAATGTTACTAATATTCTTCTCACAAATGGATGTTCAGGGAAAGGCACTTGTAGTAGCTGAGAACATCGATACATAGGTGGACTCACTATTATGTGATTATGACATCGTATATTCTACAAACCCTGTTGAAATGATAAGAAAGATGCAAAAAAAAATTAATAAAGAAATTCTTAAATTGTTATTCGTAGTCCCTCAAACTTATGAGATACAAGAGAAGGTAAAACAATTGACAAAGAGAATACAAAACTTGCAAATAAGCAGTCATGAAATCTTTAACTATAACATAAGTTCAGTCATGGTTTATATTTTATACTCTTTTATGTCATGCGTGTTGTTTTTATAATAATGTTTGCGTCCTCATGAAGCTAGTGGCCATGATCAGGGTACTCCAGGTAGTTCAGGTGATGACCATGTTTTGTGCATACACCACCTCATATTTTTACATGATCCTATCCTTATATTAATGTGTTATTGCTCTTATATTTATTGTATTGTATATTTAATGTATTAATCTTTAGGTGTTGTCCATGTTCCTGTGCATTAACCACCTCATCTGACCTCATCATCGGCACCTATATTGTTGACTGCAATGTCGGCAACATGCAACATGCAGTCATCGAGTACTGCACTGACTTGTGCAACAAGACATGCCCCTGGCAATGTAGAGGCCACTAGTGGTGATATTTTAGCAACATTTCTTGGATCTTCCCATATTACTAGTACGGGAACGTTGCCGGTCACATTTGTGATAACCGATGATCTTGTTCCCATAAAGATAGAGAAGGTTCTAGGTACTTTAAAATAATTATTATATATAGTCCAATTGTAATTTACTTATTTATCACTCATTTTGGAGTGATGATCCCATGATTCTTTTGCAGGCAATGATGTTTTTTATAAACATCTAAATGATATTACATTGGAGATCTTTGGGCCCACCATACATACACAGTGGAATGCCCAAAATCAACAATTAAAAGATGAACTCATAAATTGTTTGGCTGTGTTGTTCGAAAATGACACATTCAAAAAAACCAAGGTCCTTCAAAAAGCTGGCACATATCTAAAGTATGTGAGGGACCAATAAAGGACACATTTAGATAAGAACAAAAAGTACGAGCATCTCCCCATGATTCCAGAGAGGGAGTGGAAGGACCTGGTTTCAGATGGAAAGGAGAAAGATGAAAAGAGAAAAGGACATACACCGTCGGGCGAAGGAAGGTATGCGATACTATTAACAATGTAATTATGTACTAATTACTCTTTATATCTACATAATCTAACATATTTCAAACTTTTCATAGGCTGCCCGACACATCAAAGGCAACTAAGGCAAGACTAGAAAAGAATGGGCAACACCAACTTGGCTCTAGTGGCTATATGAAAGTTGTCACATGAATTGTATCAATAAATGAAATATCGCATCGAAATAATAAATTGCAAACATTTTTTTTAATCAAACAATAAAAGAAAAATTCATGATATTAAGCAAAAATGCAGAGCTTTGAAATCAATAGAGCGCCCATAGAAGATGACATCAAAATTGCCTTCTAGTAAGGCTATGGAGCCATGGTTGAACGCCTAATAGAATTGAGTGGGAAAACATAAGATTCTAATGCACATAGGTAAATAAGCTAAATGAAAATTATTTAAAATTGAATACTTGAGCAATAAACTATTCGATGTTAATTTCCAACATAAGGTGACTATATTTGTTTTAAATAAGCCAGCAATGATAACAATGCACATGGCATTGGAATGCATCCTGTTAAGGGTGGAACACTATTGGCATTCTACACTCAAATGAGAATAGTTGATGTTGTCATTGATGGCAACCAACTGGTAATATGGTTCACAGCATACACCGGCAACTAACATCATCTACCAGCACCGACAGGCACAACAATTTATTATTCTCACTAACACCCAATCTACACAGATAGAAGATCTTACCGGCACCCTAGCCGACATAGAAATTATATTGTATAGCCGACATGATGTATTGTAAAGACTCATATATGTATGAGATCTTATAGGTCATTTTGTAAGTGACATAGGTATGTAAAAAGTGTGATAGGTATGCATAGGTAATCAATGCAAGTGGATTATGAGAGTAAATATCTGTATATGCATTTTGATGTAATAATTTTGATGAACGAATAATAGCAGAGCAGAGCTAAGAAAGGTTTGTGGTAGAGGTATTTGACAGAGCTTAAACCGATACTGAATCAAGCATTATAGATGCTATTTTGAGTAGTACATTGTCATTGGATTTAATCATTTAATTTTGTAGTCAGTGTGACTCCTTGTTGTGATTAAGAAGTGAGCTCTAGGTTGTTGGCCTCTATGCATGTGCAGGCCCCTATTGTATCATTAATATTTATTCATATTGGCCAGTGAGTAAATATTGTGGGTCACAAATCCTACCGAGGTTTTTCCCCTATAGGGTTTCCTTGCCAAAATATCTTGTGTTATGGTGTGCATTGATGTTGTCTCTCTTATTTATCTTTATTACTTTATTGCTTGTTTACTGGTACATTAATTTGGGTTGTAAAGTTGCAAACAAGTTTAAATATTTTATTTACCGGTTAGACACTGATTCACCCCCCCCTCTCAATGTCTTTCGGACTGATCAGGTATATAACAATTGGTATCAGAGCCTATATTTGCAAAAGACTAACAGCTTGAGGAAGATTCTGAAACCGGTATCAATGGAAAGCTTGAGACAACAGTTGGAAGGAGCTCTTGAAGATTTTGATGTAGAGAAATTGAAGAATATCAAACTGGAAGATGAACTAAGAAATACTCAGGAATTTATCAAATCACTTCAAGATAACCTGGTTATAGCAAAGAATTGTTGGCATATGATGAAGCGGTGACAAAGTATGTTGTCATTGATGTCAATATGTGTTCAAGAAGGTGCACCAGTATGCACCGGTATGAAGCTTGGAAGTGGTATAGGTCAACCGGTATGAAGAGATGTAGTGAACCGATGTCGGGGTTTCACTAAGTGTGACTACCAGTTGGTAGTCTCAGCTTTATGGTTTATGGTTTGGCAATCTAGCTTGTGTGATGCAACCGGTGATATTTTGTGATGAGTTAGCTAAGAGATAAGGATGATATCAAGATGCCATGTCAATTTTGTGCATGTGAAGGATTTACTTGAGGATCTTGCATGTGAAGATCAACTTCATTTAATGTCTACCTCAAGAATGAACATTCTTCTTAGTGGTATGAGAAGAAAGCATTATGGGTTACTGATTTCTATGTGTAGTAAAGAATGGATGATGCAGAATGACTTGTAATATGTTTGAGATTTTTTCATTCCATGTAATATGTTTGGATGGTTAGGATTGGACCGCTTGTAATTGTAAACCTAAATTAATTAGGGTTTAGGGTTTATGTTACCGACCTAATTATTGTCTATAAGGTCGATGACGATTGTTATTGTAAATTATTGGCAATAGTTATGTATGTATCCGAGTGATGAGATACTTTCTAGACCAGTGAGTGACAACTATAGAGTGTGATTGCAGAGTAGAGGAACTGAAAAGGATCTGCCTTAGCATATAGTATTGTTATCAGATTAGAGTTTTACCTATTGTCTTCTAACCATTTCAACAGAAGGAAAATCCCTTGACCGGGTAGCTTTAACAGGCTTATTGTAAATCCTCTAACTAGGTGACTCAAGTTCATTGAGTTCTTCAAATCCTCTAGCAAGGTAACCTTTAACAGGGCTTCAACCTTTAACAGGGTATATAGCCATCCCTTAACTGGGTGATCTTTAACAGGATCGATTCCTAGCAAAACCTTATTGTAAAGTCTTTAACCAGACTAGGATCCTAATAGAGTGAGCTTCAAAAGAGTTCAAAACAAGCTTATGAGTATTCATCCCCACCATGGTTTTTCCCATTTGGGTTTCCACGTGAAAAATATGTGTGTCGTGAGTTGTGCATTTTTCATATGATGATTGAGTATTCTTTGTTTAGGTGATTATGCATGTAGAGCTAATGGTTATGGTATTACCGATACAACACTTTCATATGTATATGGGTGAAGTAGTTATCAAGTATTGAGTGATATTTGAAGTATTCATTTTTACTGGTTTAAGTTGTCTAAAGTCTTACTGTGTTTAACCGGTATTGCCATGGTTAAGTTCAGCAATGAAGATAACCAGTTATCATTGTTTAACCTGATAAGTTATTGAGAATTTTTTGTATGTTCTAATTCACCCCCCCTCCCCCCTCCTCTCAGTACCAGTTAGGGTATTTTTTGTTCATCATTATTCATCAATTGGTATCAAAGAAACTCTAGGTCCTCGGTGATATAAGCTTAACTGCTTGAGGTAAAATACCTTGCCTTAATGATGAAGAATGAAGGTCCTAAGTTCAATAGAGATAACTTCAAAATTTGGAAGGACACAATGAAGATCTATATCAAGAGTTTGGGTTCTCAACACTGGAGCTATGTTGAGAATGCCTATGTAATCCCCACTGGCACTCTAACCGATGATTAGAAAAGAGAGATTCAAGAAAATGGGCAAGTCATGGAAGCCCTTATTAGCAGTTTGTTCGATATTGAGTTCATTGATTTACAAGATAAGGAAACTCCTAAGGATGTATGGGACACATTGAAAACTATTTATGGCAGTGATGAACATGTCAACCAAGCTAAGAAAGAGAGCCTTAGAGGAAAATTTGAAGACATGAGGATGGTTGAAGGGGAAACCATTCAACAATATGGCATAAGGATCAAGACTATTGTTGGAGACATCAAGAGCACTGGTAGAACAATTGATGATGCCACTGTTGTCAGTTTACTTTTGAGATCATTATTACTAGTCTATGTAATTAGAGTTGCTCCTATTTAGGAACTAAGGTTTATTGACAAAACCAAGGTATCCTTAGACTCTATCATTGCAAAGTTGATTGCATATGAGTTGAATAGCTATGATGGTAGTGTTCAAAAGACTGAGTTAGCTTTTAGAGCATCTGTTGCACCAACCAGAAAACAAAAAGAAGTAAGTACCAGTTATGAATCCATGCAAAGCAGAGGTATGGATGATGAAGACATCCTAATGGAGTTTGAAGCTCTTCTTTTCAAGAGACTTCCAAAAGGCACTGGAAAATATGAAGGTAAGCTTCCTTTAAAATGTTTTTCCTATAATAAGATAGGACATATAGTTGTTAACTATCCTAACAATGACAATAAGGATAAACCGGAGAGGTTTAGAAAGTATAAAGGAGGAAATAGAATAAATTGTCTTGTTGCAGTGGATGAAGCGAATGAGGACATAGTGTTTGTAGCTATAAAGGAATAAGTGTGTGACAAGAAAGAACTTATCTCTCGCATTGACAACTCTAACGAGTGGATTATTGATAGTGGTTGTTCTCACCACATGACTGCTGACCGGTGAAAGTTTCTATCTCTAGAAGAATATGATGGAGGAGTTGTCAGATCTGGCAACGATGCACCTTGCTTGGTAAAAGGAAAAGGATCCATCTCACTAAATGGAAAGAATAGTGTGGATGGCATCTACTGGGTAGAAGGTCTTAAGAATAACCTTTTGAGTGTTGCTCAGCTAAATGACAAAGGACTCATTCTAGAGTTCAAAGGTGGAGTCTGCAGTATAATTGGAAAGAGTGGTGAACTTATTGCCACCGGTAAGAAGACCAGAGGTAACTTGTTTCAGTTGAATGCCAAGATAAGTCAGTGTTTGATGGCAAAGTTTGATGACAGTTGGATATGGCATAGGATACTTTGTCATGTGAATTTTGATAATATTGTAAAGGCAAGTAAGATCAAGGCAATAAGAGGATTGCCTTTGCTGAACAAACTAGAGAATTCTTTGTGCAGAGAATGTCAACTTGGGAAGATGTCTTCCTCAACTTTCAAAGGTAAGTCTTTTTCAGCAGAAAACTTACTTGATCTTGTGCATACCGATTTGTGTGCTCCTATGAAAACTAGAAGTATTCAGGGAGATAGGTATTTCATGATTCTTACTGATGATTGCTCAAGAATGATGTGGGTCACATTCTTGAAAGGCAAGTTTGGGGCGTTTGGAAATTTCAAAGCCTTTAGAGCATTAGTAGAGAAGGAAAGTGGTAGAAGGATAAAATGCCTAAGAACTAATCAAGGAGGTGAATTCACTTCTGATGAATTCAACAAGTATTGTGAAGATAACTGTATCAAGAGGCAGTTGTCTACCCCAAGGACACCACAACAGAATGGCATAGCAGAAAGGAATAATAGGATTGTAGTTGAAGCGACTAGAACAATGTTGATCCAAGGAAAGGTTGCTCACACTTTTTGGAGTGAAGTGGTGAGCACTATAGTCTATACTATGAACTAGGTACTCATCAAGAAAGGTAAAGATAAAACTCCTTATGAGTATTAGACCGGGAAGACTCCCACTATGAGTTATTTTAAAGTATTTAGCAATAAGTGTTACATCAAGAGAGATGAGAATCTGAGCAAGTTTGATGCTAAATGTGATGAAGGAATATTTCTAGGATATTCCACTAAGAGCAAAGCTCTCAAATGCTACAATAATAGGACTCAGAAAATTGTTGAGAGTATCAATGTCAGGGTTGATGAATCCCCTGAGGAGCCTGAGGAAACTTGCAGTGAGAAAGAGGAAGATGAACCAGGTATAGCCTTCTGGGAACCGGTTAAGAAAGAAACATTCAAAGACCTCAGTGTTCTTGTACCGGTAGAAGCTACAAAAGAAGAAGTAAGTGAAGAAGAAGAGGAGAAGCAAGTAGAACCAACTAGAGTCATTCCTAGATATGTGAAACTACATCATGATCTGAAGGAGATCATAGGAGATAAAGATGTAGGGATACTCACAAGAAGAAAGGTGAAAGAGAACTCTTGCATGATTTCTGAATTGCATCCCAAGACTTCTAGAGAATCACTTACAGATGAAGACTAGATTGAGGCAATGAAAGAGGAACTAAACCAGATAGAAAAGAGTGCAACATGGTCCTTGGTACCCAGACCAAAACACAAGAATGTCATAGGTACCAAATGGGTCTTGAGGAATAAGCTAAATGAAGAAGGCATAGTTGTGAGGAACAAGGTAAGACTTGTATGCAAGGGATATGCTCAGGAAGAGGGAGAAGACTATGGAGAAACTTTTGCCCCTATGGCTAGATTGGAAGGTGTTCGAATGCCACTTGCATTTGCAAAATTAAAGGGATTTAAGGTATACCAGATGGATGTGAAGTCTGTGTTCTTGAATGGAATCCTAGAAGAAGAAGTGTATATTGAGCAACCGGATGGGTTTGCCTTATCAAAAGATAGTAACATGGTGTGTAGATTACACAAGGCCTTATATGAATTGAAACAAGCACCAAGGGCATGGTATGAATGGTTACACTCTCATCTTGTGAAGATAGGATTTCAGAGAACAAGTGAGGATAGTAACATCTACTTGAAATCTGAAGATGATCAGATTCTGATCTATGAAGTATTTGTAGATGACATAATCTTTGGAGGATATGATGAAATGAGCCATGCATTTGCAGATGAAATGCAGAAAGTGTTTGAGATGTCTTTGACTAGAGAGATAAAGTTCTTCATTGGTTTACAGATTCAGCAAATGAATGAGGGTATCTTTATTACCCAGTCTAAGTATGTCAAAGATATATTGAAGACCTTTGGCATGGAGGAGAGCAAACCGGTTGGTACACCAATGGTGACTGGCTGTAAACTGACTAAGGAAGATGATTCAGCATTGGTGAATGAGGAGTACTAGTCAATGATCGGTAAGTTGCACTATGTGGTACACAGTAGACCAAATATTGCTCATGCAGTGGGCATAGTAGCTCATTTTCAGGAGAGTCCAAGAGAATCCCACTTGGTAGCGATAAAGAGGATTCTTAGATACCTGAAAGGGACTATTGACTATGGATTGTCATATCCATACAATGGTGATTTTAATCTCAAGGTATTTACTGATGCAGATTGGGGAGGTAATGTGGATGACCAGAAAAGCACAACTGGTGGAGCGTTCTTTCTTGGTGGAAGACTAGTCTCATGGATGAGTAAGAAGTAGAGTTGTACTTCTTAGTCTATAGATGAAGCAGAATATGTAGCAGCATTTATGAACTGCACTCAGACAATCTGGATGAAACATGTATTGGATGGTTTCAAAGTACCTATATCTGAACCGGTGAGTATATTTTGTGACAATACTAGTGCAATCAATACTTCCAAGAATCTAGTATTGCATGCTAGAACTAAGCACATTGAGCTCAAGTATCATTTCTTGAGAGAGAAATTTCAAAACAGAGAGGTTGTATTACAACATGTTTCCAATAAGGAGCAGCTAGCAAACATATTCACTAAGCCCTTACCGAAGACTACATTTACCTATTTGAGAGGTGAATTAGGGGTTTTTCCCCTTCATGAAGTAAACTAAAGTTGTGTGCTCCACATCAACTAGGTATTACAGTGACAAATCTTTCAGGATTGATGTGTTGAAGGATGCTACTCCATAGGGGGAGCAACATAGTGGAGTATGGAAGCTTGTGCCTCCACTTTGGCATTGTTTTCAAAGGGGGAGAAGATATATGAAATGGGAGAAGATAT
Source organism: Cryptomeria japonica (assembly GCF_030272615.1). Lineage (NCBI taxonomy): Eukaryota > Viridiplantae > Streptophyta > Pinopsida > Cupressales > Cupressaceae > Cryptomeria > Cryptomeria japonica. The sequence continues at coordinate 619,219,144 of NC_081407.1, forward strand.
CTGATGAAGACATTTTAGTTGCACTGGTCTACAATGTTTATAATTGCAATGCCACACTAAGTATTGTCATCAATGCCAAAGGGGGAGATTGTTGGCATATGATGAAGCGGTGACAAATTATGTTGTCATTGATGTCAATATGTGTTCAAGTAGGTACACTGGTATGCACCGGTATGAAGCTTGGAAGCAGTATAGGTCAACTGGTATGAAGAGATGTAGTGAACCGGTGTCAGGGGTTCACTAAGTGTGACTACCGATTGGTAGTCTCAGCTTTAGGGTTTTCGGTTTGGCAATCTAGCTTGTGCGATGCAACCAGTGATATTTTGTGATGAGTTAGCTAAGAGATAAGGATAAGATTGAGATGCCACATCAGTTTTGTGCACATGAAGGATTTACTTGATGATCGAACATGTGAAGATCAACTGAATTTAATGTCTACCTTGGGAATGAATGTTCTTCTTAGCAGTATGAGAAGAAAGCGTGATGGGTTACTGATTTCTATGTGCAGTAAAGAATGGACGATGCAGAATGACTTGTAATCTGTTTGAGATTGTTTCATTCCATGTAATATGTTTGGACAGTCAGGATTGGACTGCTTGTAATTGTAAACCTAAATTGATTGGGGTTTAGGGTTTATGTTACCAACCTAATTGTTGTCTATAAGGTCGATGATGATTGTTATTGTAAGTTGTTGGCAAAAGTTGTGTATGTATCTGAGTGATGAGATACTTGCCAAACTAATGAGTGAAAACTGCAAAGTGTGATTGCAAAGTAGAGGAACTGAAATGGATCTGCCTTAGCATATAGTGTTGTTATCAAATCAGAGTTTTACCAGTTGTCTTCTAACCATTTCAATAGAAGTTAAATCCCTTGACCGGGTAGCTTTAACAGGATTATTGTAAATCCTCTAACCAGGTGACTCAAGTTCATTAAGTTCTTCAAATCCTCTAGCAAGGTAACCTTTAACAGGGTATATAACCATCCCTTAACCGGGTGATCTTTAATAGGATTGGTTCCTAGCAGAACCTTATTGTAAAGTCTTTAACCGGACTAGGCTCCTAATAGAGCGAGCTTCAAAAGAGTTCAAAACAAGTTTGTGGGTATTCATCCCCACCATGGTTTTTCCCATTTGGGTTTCCATGTGAAAAATATGTGTGTCATGAGTTGTGCATTTTTCATGTGATGATTGAGTATTCTTTGTTTATGTGATTATGCATGTAGAGCTAGTGGTTATGGTATTACCGATACAACACTTGCATATGTATATGGGTGAAGTGGTTATCAAGTATTGAGTGATATTTGAAGTATTCAGTTTTACTGGTTTAAGTTGTCTGGAGTCTTACTATGTTTAACCGGTATTGCCATGGTTAAGTTTAGTAATGAAGACAACCGGTGATCATTATTTTAACCTAATAAGTTGTTGAGAAGTTTTTGTATGTACTGATTCACCCGCCCCCCCCCTCCCTCCTCTCAGCACTAGTTAGGGTATTTGTTGTTCATCATTATTCATCAAGAATAAGAGAAAAAAATTACATGTGCAATTGCAAAATCAAGATGATGAAGAAAATGAAACTCTTAGAGATATTGCAGACAAATTAAGACAAGAGAACAATAACATAAAGAATGAGATGCAAGATTTATCCATGAGACTATGCAAAGATATTGAAGATAGGAAGAGGAATGAAGAAAATTTGGCCAGAAGAATTAATGAAAGATTAGATGAATCTCAAAGGCTTAGTTATGAAAATGATATGCTTAAAACTAATTTGATCCACATTCAACATGACAAAGATGAACTTTTGAGACAGGTTAGCATTTTGGAAAGTGAGTTGGTCATGGCAAATGAATACAAAGACAAATTCAAGAAAAGTTCAAATAATCTTGATGATATGCTGAAAAGTTGGAAACCTGATGGAGAAACAATTGGACTTGGATTTGAACATGGAGAAAGCTCTAAGACTACAAACAATCATGATCATAGTAAACCGGTAAGGCAACCTAATGCTTATAAATTTAATGGGAAATGTTTTAATTGTGACAAATTTGGTCATAGAGCAAAACAGTGCAGATTTAGAAATAATTAGAACACAAACTCACCCACCGGTCAACATTCCAAATGCAATAAAAATGGTCATAACTCAAACAATTGCAGAATGAATGTGAAATGCTATGTTTGTGGTAGATTTGGACATTTATCTAATCAATGCAGAACTCAAACTGGTCAAGGTTATGGAAAGGCTATTCAAAGAAACAATGTAGCTTGTTATGCATGTAACAAGATTGGGCATATTACAAAATTTTGTAGAAGCAAGAATTCACCAACGAACAATAAAGGATCTAACAACAAAGGCAAAGAAAAGGTGATTGAAATCAAGAAAGAATTTTCAAAACAATGGATTAGGAAGAGAGATCAGAAAGGTGATGAATCTGTCACTACATCGGCAGAATAGGGTAATCCTACACCGGTAGGAGATTCTTCATCCAACTAAGGAATAATCCTTAGGGGTAAAGAAACAAATTGAAAACCATGCATTTACCCTCGGTTGATGGTAAGAAGTTATATTTCTTCTTTACAGATAGATATGTGGAGTTTTTCACTTCACCAACAAGCATTTATTGCAGTTGTAAGTCAAAATTTTGGTTATAAAGGCATGGTAACCTTTCATTTCAACTCACCAAGAATTCGAAGAGAGTGAAATTGACCAAAGGTATTCTAAAGGTGAAGCAACAAAGATCTTTTTCAGGGCATCCAAGGATTTCATAGTTAAGAGGTATTTATCTTTCGCAATGGCATCTTCATCTTCTATTCTTGAATCCATAGCAAACCCTACTATTGTGGAAAACATAAAGCAACCTAGACCAGTTTTCAAGATCATTCCGAAGATAGAAAAATAGGATGATTCTATTGGTGCATTTTCCAAAATCCTAAAGGAAGTCACGTTCACTGAAGACCCTAGGGCATACATACACTACAACATAGAAAGTTTAGGATCTGAAGGTTTGATGAACATGTACATGAATGAAATTACTAACAAGGATGGGATAGTGAAATCAGAACATAAGGTAGTTGATGATTTAAGTTTCACAAACATCTTCCATATGCCAGAATTCTCCTATGAATTTGTCCGCTATGTCCTTAGCAGGTTCACAGAGAATTTATGTGGTTGGACTCGGTATTCAAGATAACCAAGGAAGCTATTAAAGTTGTTACTCGTTTACTCTCCACTGGTTCTAGACCTGACAAGAAGAATAAAATCCCTAACAAGGAATTTATGAGCTTAACCAAAGCTACATATGACAACTGGTCACTTAGGGTTAATGACATAAAGGATAAAAATATTAAATTTGCTAGCATGATAATTGGATATAAAGTTGGTCACACAAATAGATAAGATAAAAGGTGACAAGAAAGGAACATTCAAATTTGGAAATCTGTTGGTATGTTTAATACTTTACTTTTCTAAGGAGATCCCTGACATAGGTCATAAGGATTTCGCCTATGATATTTTTGTTGGTAAACAAATAAAGGAGGCAATCACCAGTATGGGAGCTAACAATGATGAGTTGGTCAAAGAATACTTCAAAAATTTCCAAACTAGAATGGAATAGAGAGAAAGGATTTCCCAAAGCATCGTAGACAAATATGATAAACAAATATGCTTTGTAATAAAGAGAGATGAAATTAATTTGGATGGAAGCAATCAAACCCAGAATAGTTTGGATTACTGAAATGGGATATGAGGTGGACTCTCACATCTTGGAATCATATGCAAAAATGCTCCTAGATGCTCCACTGGAACCATCAGAAAAAAAATTTGGTAGTGTTGAAACAATTGAAAGTGATATAGCCATGATGAAGGAAAGAAAGAAAAGAGACAAATTCATGAAAGATGCTTCTAAAATGGTAAAAGAAGTTACAGAAGGGTTGATGAGTCTTAGTGGTATTGTTGGTGAAGTAAAAAGGTAGTCAAAGCAGACACCGGTAGCTCATGTTTCCCCGGTTGTTACTTCTTTTGAGATAGAAAGTGATAAAGTAGCTGAATCTCAAAAGAAGTCAAGGACACAAAGAAAGAAGCAATAGGCTGTAAGAGAGCCTAGTGGTCTGAAAAAGAAGGTAACTCCTAAGAAGAAATCAGAACCTAAGGCACCAGACACTCTTACACCAGAGGAACTAATAAATGAAATCACACAAGAAGGTAACCTTAGCAATGTAAATAAACTCTATCATTCTTTCAAGGATGCAGATAAAAATACTATAGAGGAAAGCATTATATTGCATCTTGATATCTACAAGAAAGTTATCATTGAGGTTGTAGATGATCTGCCCAATTATTTGTATTTAAGATTAGAGGCTAAAAGGATGTCAGTTATGGAATTAGATAAGAAATTAAAAGTTGAAGCATTGTTGGCGGTTCACCCTTTCAATTCCTGATAGGAGATTGATGAATTGATTGCAGAAGCCAACCGGTCAGTTTTTATAAGTGGTCACTGACAGGTTAGCCTTATGGTAGGTCGAGTTAAGGAAATTGTAGATGAAATAGCAAACAAGTGGGACATATTCTTTGTGGAAAGAGAAAAGAAAGAAGAAAAGGATAGACAGAAAATGGATGTGTCTTACGCAAAGGTATATCAAAAGGATAAAGGTAAAGGTAAAATTGGTAGTGTACGTAATATAACAGTCAAGGATAACTTTTCTCCACCAGCACATGACACCCCACCAATAACTATAGAGGCACCGATACAAACTGACAGTCAATCGGAAGAGAAGGCAAAGGAAATAACAAGAGATGACACCAATCCGGAATCTGAGACTTCAACGTTGTCATGGATAAAGAGACTGCAGAGGTAAAACAAAAGAATGTTGCAAATATTGAGATCTCTGAGTCATTGGTCAACACTGTTGACTCTCAGAATATTGAGATACTAGCACAAGTTGAGAAACCTAATACCATCCTAGATGCTACTCAGTCTAACATTAAGAAACTGGCAAAAGCACAAGCACAAGCAGAGGTAAAAACACGAACTGAACCTACAAATGATGACACTCAGCAGAAGGTAGAGAAACCGATAGAGAAAGAACCTGAATAGAGCATAGCTTAACCAACAATCAACAAGATAGAGAATAAGGATGACAGTAAGATTGAAAGAAAAATTGAAACATAGAATGAGCAAAAAGCAGAAACAATGAATAAAGAAGAGGTCAATGATGGAAATAAGGAAGAAGTGGTTAAGGCAATTTGACAAGTGTCTGAAGAAAAGAAAGTTATAGCTGAGCCTAGCACTTCCACCATGAATTTCAGGCCTACAAATGTGATTGATGTACTTTTGGATTCAATTAAGAGGATCACAGATTGTAACGCCTTAGAATTCAAGGCAATTGATGATACATTACCTATATTGAAGATGATTGCACCGGCTTGTAAGATAGATCATAGTGATGGATCTTTAGGTAAATTGGACACATTGTCCAAATTCATTGCTTCAAATATGCTAACTGTAGATAAGATTAATGAGGAGACTGTTAAGGAAAGGGTGAATAAGGAGAAAAATGAATTCTTTGATAAAACTATCAAGGATTGTACTGAGCACATTGATTCCTTATTAGCGGTACTTAATTCCACTTCTAGAATATAAAGAACTGTATAAGGAAGCATGAAAGCCTCACAACTTGACATAAGACATTGAGGAAGAGATAAAGAAAACACAAAAAGAGATTGATGATATAGCAGACAATATGATAGATTCTTCAGAACTTACATCAGTTTTTTATCAAGAAATGGCAGTTTTTGAGGAAAAGGTTGAGAAACTAGAAAAAGAAAAAGAAAGGATAAGAATGAAGGCACGTGAGCCAAAAAATAAACTTGGTCCTAGAAAGGACAACCTTATAACTAAGCGGGTTGAGCTGTCTAAAGCGATAATTCAAGGAGAAAGATCATCGGAGCAACAGATGCATTATCTAACCGGTATGATCCAGCAGACTGAAATCATTATCTCTGATAGCACCAAATTCATGCAGAGTCTTAATATGATTTTGGTGAATATCTTTCAAATTGTACATAACTGGATACAGTCTATGAGGTAGAATTTTGAATTCTTTGATTCTTTTTGACATCCTTTGTCATTGATGTCAAAGGGGGAGTAGTAGTATGGAGAAAAATAGATGAGATCATTTGCTCAGGGAGAGCACTCCTATTTTTTGATCAGTTTTGGACTTCATTTTTGGATATCAGTTTTTGGATTTTTTTCATGAGTGTTGCCATCAATCCCAAAGGGGGAGATTGTTGGAATTCTACACTCATATGAGAATAGTTTATGTTGTCATTGATGGAAACCAACTGGTAATATGGTTCACAGCATACACTGGCAACTAACGTCATCTACTGACACCAGTAGGCACAAAAATATTATTCTCATCAGCACCCAATCTACACCAATAGAAGATCTTACCGGCACCCTAGCTGACATGGAAATTATATTTTTTTGTATTGTAATTATTTTGTATAGTCGACATGATGTATTGTAAAGACTCATATATTTATGAGATCTTATAGGTCATTTTGTAAGTGACATAGGTATGTAAAAAGTGTGATAGGTATGCATAAGTAATCAATGCAAGTGGATTATGAGAGAAAATATCTGTATATGCATTTTGATGTAATAATTTTGATGAGCGAATAAGAGTAGAGTAGAGAGAAGAAAGGTTTGTGGCAGAGGTATTTGATAGAGCTTAAACTGGTACTGAATCAAGCATTATAGATGCTATTTTGAGTAGTACATTGTCATTAGATCTAATCATCCAATTTTGTAGTCAGTGTGACTCCTTGTTGTGATTGAGAAGAGAGCTCTAGGTTGTTGGCCTTCATGGATGTGCAAGCCCCTATTGTATCAATAATATTTATTCATATTGGCCAGTGAGTAAATATTGTGGGTCACAAATCCCACCAAGGTTTTTCCCCTACCGGGTTTCCTCACCAAAATATCTTGTGTTATGGTGTGCATTGATGTTGTCTCTCTTATTTCTCTTTATTGTTTTATTGCTTGTTTACCGGTACATTAATTTGGGTTGTAAAGTTGCAAACAAGTTTAAATATTTCATTTATCGGTTAGACACTGATTCACCCCCCCTCTCAGTGTCTTTGGGACTGATCAAGTATCTAACAAACACAACCTGCACATGATGAAGGTTGTGGTGTGCATCCCAATACTGGAGGTATTCATGTGCTATACATTTTTTTTATGTAATTATTAATACAATTAAACATCTTTAATCGAAATTGGTGTAGTAATTAATGTAACCTTTTTTGTTTTTATTTTAGAGAATGTGGAACGTGGTGAACAAGTGGAGCATGATCGGGGTAGACAACATCAGGAACATGATGTGCCCCCATCTAGTAAAGAGGACTACTATTATTCCTTTAAATGAATTTAATTGCAATTGGTGTATTGATTAAGGTAACCTTTCATGTGTGTTTCAACTCTAGAGGATTTAGAGGGTGTTTATCCTATTGAGGATGAGGCTAGACAAAATTATCAGGAAGATGATGTAGCCCCATCAAGTAAAGAGCACCCCTATAATGTTCTTTTAATTAATGAAATACTTGTGACAATAATAAAAAATCTTATGAATTTAACCCATTTCTTTGTTATTGCAGCATAGCCCCCTTTGCCTACACATCCTCGTCATGAGTACAGGACTAGGCATACATTAAGATCACGAGCAGAGGACACAAGAACTGAAGAGAGGAAAAATGATGAAGAAAATGATGCTCCACTTAGTGTTTACTTAGATTCAAAAAAAAATGATTGTAATCGTATTATTTGTTAATGAATGAATTTTATGTGTTAATGAATGTAATTATGTGTTAATGAATGTTAATGAATGATATGTGTTAATGAATGTTGATGAATGTTACATGTTAATGAATGTTATGTGTTAATTAATGTTATATTTTATTAATGGATGAAAGAATGAATGAATGTTATATGTTAATGGGGAATTTAGAGTGATGTTAGGGGGGGAGGGCCAAATGAGCTTCCACCTTCACGTGGTTGGACCTGTTAAGTAGAGAATATTAAACTATTCTTGAAACAAAGAGAAGCTCAATAAGGTAATGCACTTTTCAATATTTCATTATGTTCCATTGTTAATCTTATTGAATAATATGTATTGAATCTTAATTGCAGGGTCCAACAGAGCTAACATGAATAACAACACAAGAAGTTACTTAGTGGAGACCATCAAAGGTAAGGTCCTTGATCAAGATTTTGTTGTTTATATTCATATTGCTGATTACATAGGCAAATATTCATTTAACTTTTTAAAAGGGTAGCCACCAAATACACCAAATACTTGTCTAAGTCTGAGATCAAAGATTAGCAGTTAGGAGTCACCAAATACACCAAATAGTTGTCTAAACAAAGGCTAGAACCCACTATGAAATATAGTTTACACTTGTCCTTGAACTGAGAACTTGAACATTTTAATGGACTACATAGGGCACTGCCTTAAAAAAAGAGCCGACTTCACATGAAATTGGTCTAAGGTAGAAATAACGATAAAAGGAACATCTAAGCTTTTAAATTCAACTTTAACTTGAGGGTGATGGAACCAATGGCGGGATAAGTGAAACCATCATGCACCTTAATCAATACTTTGTATTTATTATAATTGTCTCAGTTCTATGTTGAGGCTTTGAACTATCCATGTGACTTGATCTTTGACATTTTGTGACAATGGTTGCATTTTGTTGTGACCAATACTCTTGATAGTCTATATAACTGTGAATTGTCCTTTTTTTTAAATGATGTTACCATTTTGACTGTGTATTGTAGGTCTATCAGACTTTGGGACTATCAAAGATTTATTCATATTGTTGTTACGATACTATCATGTTCTCATTCATCTAAACCTTATACCCCTTTAACCCTAAATCATTGTAGTTTCCTTTGGCCCTTTTGGCATTGGATCAAATCCTTACTTGGGTAAATTTGTTAACTGCTTCTACTCTCTATCATTAACTTGTTACATTTTTCTCTAATCCAATCCTTGTATATGAACATTTTTTTTTATGGACTATGAGAGGTCACTTTGTGGTTTGAGATCTTTATAATCTTAGTGTGTTGCTATGATTGTAATCTATGCATCCTTTAACTCTTCATGACCTTGTACGTCATCTCTAACCTTTAACTAGTCATTGTACTGTAGGAGAATGTATAATGGCTACCTATCTTCATTAGGGCTTTGCATGTTACTTCTGTCATTTTCTTCACTCTCATATCCATGCTTTATCAAGGTCTTCATTACCCAAATAGTCCCTCTTGGTTGTGTTTGTATATTGTTAGAATATATGGGATTATTATTTTTTTTATTGTTAGAATATATAGTTTACCATAGTTAGTTAGTCATTGAGGTAAGGAGTTATATAGGGGTAGATCAATATTTGAGAAAGCTTATCAAATCATACTCCATATTTGCAATGCTCTATATTCCCTAATGGCGATTGTTTTTTTATTTTTTTAAATATAGCCTATTTGTCGGAATTCTGATAGACATGCCCAACATAGGCTCCAATGAGAGTTTTGTATCTATGATGAAATATTTTGTCATAGACATAGTACTCTTGTCAGAGCTTCCTTTCATTTGTTGTTAGAATTCTAACAAAAAAAGGAAACTATGTTTCGACGGGAATGTTGTACCTACGATGAAAAAATTCTGTTGCAAGTGCACCATTCCCGTCGGAGCTTCCTTGCATTTGTTGTTGGAATTCTAATAAAAAAGGGCACTATGCTCTGATGGGAATGTTGTACCTATGATGAAAATTTTTGTTGCAGGAGCACCATTCTCGTCAGAGCATAATGCCTTTTTTGTCAGAATTCCGACGAAAAACCCAGTGCATGGTTCGTCATAATTCCAATGAATTAAACAGCCAAATTATGTATCAACTTCCAACAAAGAAGGCGTCAAAATTTTGTCAAACATCTATCCATCGAATAACCCAACGAAGTTTTAGCGATGAAAAACTTTTCGTCATTTCGTCAGATCTATGACAATAATATGTCAGAATTACGATGATAGTTCGTTGGAAATGACCCTAAATGTGTTAGTGTGTTATACCTGAATCATCAACCTTAATAAGTCCTATTACCAGTCACAACATCCCATTGTAAATAGTATTTCTTGTTTATAACAACATTGTTCAACTTCAAAAGGAATTACTTAGAGACTAATAGCAGCAACATACTTCTGGTGATCAACATCACCCTTCAGATCTCAACAAATATGTCCTTCATAGAATACTATATATCTTTTCAAACAACACTACTATTATAAAATGATATATTCTCATTTCATTCACTGTATATAATATTTTCAAGAAATACATATTCTTCACACACACAACATGATACCTTCTTATCTTTGCATCAGAATTTTTCTATTAATGATATCCTTTCATTGCAACTACACCAACCCATCAAATTCAAAGCAATGAATAAATAGTGTTTTCTTTATCTCTTATCAGGTGTAGAAGTAGTTGGAAAACCACCAAATAGTTTAGTAACTTCTCCAACCAAACTATCAAACTTACAAAGATAGTTTGTGTTTGTAAAACACATGTAGCTGTTGAAGAAAATAAAAAATAAGTGACCAAAAGACAAACTGGATGTATAGTTATAACTAAATAGCCACCAAACAATTAAAACATCAATCTTATAGGCATCAAATATATTTAAGAAATGTTTATAATAACAATGTTGTTGATATGTATAAGCGGCTTTACTAGTGAAGAACCTGACACTTATATCCTCACATAACCTGCTACTCTGTTTAAATATTTATGTTGTTGGCTTCTCTACTTCATCAAAGAGTTTGATATTTCTTCGACTTGATGCTCAATCGATAGAGAGAAAATACAATGCTATGATAATAGAATCGAACACTATCATTTACATAGGTAATCACCGTATATATCAAATAGAGATTTCATGATTATTAATTTGGTAATCTCTATCATAAATTAAGGAGATCTCGATATTCAATGAATGAATGTATATAATATCCCCTTAGCCGATATTAATCATACCCTTGTTCTTTATGTACTATTACGAATCATCAAAACTGTCAAACAATTGCCACACAGGTTGTTCAGATATGTTTATGTTTGTTCTACATTTTTCTAATTATAACACTTCTTCACATTGCATAACGTATGCATTTGTTTATACTTGACATGAACGAAAAATTCTTATAACAAGCTCTCCCATTTTCATTGATGGCAAGACTCCAATCTCTCCAATTTGTAAATTCAACTTCAATTCTACTTGCCTGTAATAGAAAAAATAAACTACAAAACTCCAATCTCTCCAATTTGTAAATTCATCTTCAATCCTACTTGCTTGCAATAGCAAAAATAAACTCCAAAACCACAAATTTTTGAAACAACAAAATTTCAATAAACAATCTAAATCTTTGCAACTGCAACAAATATATCATTCTCCCCCTTTGACATCAATGACAAAGTGTTGGGGAAAACAAAGTTTGACAAGACAATGCTCCACATAAGCAGATGTTTTCTCTTGAACAAAATTAGAGAGAAGATAATACATCGTGCTTCCATTTGTGTCGAAGACAACCTTCACCAATCTACCCAAACAAATAGTGTGCACCTTGTACCTCTCTCAAATGATAGACATTACCTTTTGTTCTTGTCCCTGCAACAACCAACCTGCTTGAATCATTTGTTTTCATTTCACATCCATGAGCATTAAAGTTTATAAAATATCCATTGTCACATAATTGGCCGACACTTAGCAAATTATACTTCAAGTTCTCTATATACAAACATTACATGCTTTTTGTAGACACATAAATATGTCCACTAATTAAATGAATATTTAATATTTATTTAATGCACTAGTATTCCTCTATTAATTAAATTTACATTTAACTAATTCATCTCAGCCTATTCTTATATTCTAGTTAAATAAATTTCATAAATTTATTTAATTGTTAACTATAGTCCAATTATTAAATAAATTAATAAATTTATATAATCCCCCTTTCCTCTTATTTAAATAAATTAAACATTTATTTTAAAATCCTAACCAAATCCCTATTTAAATAAATCATTATTTATTTAAAAATTCCCCATCCACTTGCATTCTCCTAAAAATGCAAGTTGCATTCCCCATTTTAATTAACTAAATCATTTAATTAAAAAGCCTATTTATCCTCACCCACTTGCCAAGCCCATTTGCATGCGTAACCTTCTTCTAGAATTAAAGCATTAAGCGATTTCTTTCTTAAACAAGTTGTTGGCTTGATGATGATTTTTTGTAATGGATGACTTTATGTGTTATCACTGATGGCACATATACACACACATATGTGTTCATATTGTCATAGTCATCTTAGTTAAGTCAAACCGGTACTACTCCTAAGTCTTTGTATTGCAAACCGGTATCATATGTATAGAGAAGTCTAACTAGTATGAAGGGGTTTAAACAGGTATATGTAGACAACCAGTATATGAAGTAATGACAATTGGTTTTGGTCAATTCCACTGACACCAGTTTCAAGATACAATGGAGATCGACAAGGAGGCAAATGGAGACAATCGGTATATGAGTTGGAAGTGGTTAACACTCAACTAGTATTGGTGTCCCAACTGGTTTCACTGATTATGTGATGAGTTATCACTAGTTGTGATGAGTTATCTCTAATCGACATTTTTGGCGAAGATTGTCTAGATACACTGAACCTAGGAAATTGTGATGAGGTTCCTGAGCTGACCTAAAATCTAATGTTTATAAAAAGACATCGTGATGAGCTATTTTGACATACAAGATACAAGCGATGTTATGACTTAGAGTTGATGAGATTTATAGAAGGAGTTGTAGAGTATGTCGATGATGCAGTATTGAGTGAGCAGTAATGGATCTATACAAGAAAGATGTGCTATTCCTAGATCATACCACCTATTGTTTTCTAATCACTACAGTAGTTAAATCCCCTAACCGGGTAAGCTCTAACAAGCTTCATTGTACAAATCCTCTAACAAGGTGATCCATTAGTTGGGATTTGAAATCCTCTACCGAGGTTACTCCTAACAAGGCTTTGGGATGTTTAACAGGATTTGCTCCTAACAGAGCACTTTGTAGACCTTAACTAGTCAATTACCTATTTCTGCAGATAGTTAACTTGTGAGTCCCATCTCACCATGGTTTTTCCTAGTTGGCTTTTCCATGTATAAAAACTTGTGTTATGGTGAATGTATTACTTGTTGTGAATTCTTTTATAGCACTTTGGATTGCATGCAAAGTCTTAAGTAAACTGGTTAATTATTTTTACCATTCTGGGTTTAAAGTGTTATTGTTTTTTCTATCACTAATTCACCCCCCCCCCCTCTCAATGCTTTATAAGTCTATCAATTGGTATCAGAGCCTAACTTCCTTAAGGCTTAATCGCTTGGAAGGGAACCCTAAAGCCATTATGGGGGATATGAGTTATAGAGAGATGGCTAGAGTACTTGATGCAACCAGGGAAGAGCTTGAAACCCTAAGAGGTAGATTCAAAGCTTCACAAGTAAAGATGAGAGATTTGACTAAGCAATTATTGGAGATCTCTTACAACAGTTCTTCAGATGAGGCCAACATTGATTCACTACTGAAGAAGTAGAAAAACCGAATGGTGAAAAGCTAAAATTAAGGAGAGAACTTGAAGCTCTTACAATCCGTATGAGTCAAGAACTTGAAGCAAGAATGGCAGTTGAAGACCTGATCAAAGAGAAATATCATGAGATTTCTAAGATCAAGCAGGAGAATGCATCTTTGCATGAACATTGGCATGAGGAGAAGGAAGCTTTACAGTTAGATCTTGAAATGGCAATGTCTCTTAGAGACACTCTTACAAAGCATAATGAAGATCTTACCAAAGAGCTTGTTGAGGCTAATGGGAAACTTGACAAATTCAACAAGAGTTCTTCTATGCTGGATGAATAGATCCAATCTCAGAGGATGAAAGGTGACATGTCTGGATTAGGATTTAATACATTTGAGAAAGGAGAATCTTACGGTACCAAGAGAAACATGCATAAAGGTAAAACTTCTCCTAAGGCTAAGAAGCCTATCAGTAAGAAGGCTTACAAACCTGTTTGCTTTATTTGTCACAAAACTAGACATACTACTAATGTTTGTATAATCAGATCTAATGAAAACGCAGGCTATAATGCTAATACTAGATATGTGCCTAGAAGATTTGAAGGTCATTGTTGCACATGAAATATGTATGGACATAGATCAGTTGAATGCAAATATGGAGTGAACAATCCAGTACCTCAGATGAATCCAAGACCTATCCGTGACTAGAGAAGGACTTTTGACAACTAGAGAAACATGAATTGGCAAAAACCCTATGTCAACCAGTTCAACCCCTATGAAATGGAAAAGGTAACCAATGTGATTTGCATAATTTGCAATAACTATGGGCATGTGGCTATGAACTACAGAAGGAGAATTGGAAGAGGTAATGCAAGACCTTGGAGGGCATGTAGGATGGCCTTCTATCATTGCCATAAACTAGGACACATGGTCAAGTTCTGTAGAGCAAAGAAGAACCAACTAGTAAATCACTTTGAAGATCAGAAAGGAAAGCATGAGGTAGATGTTGAGGAAACTAGAGAGGAGATGAACAGAATTTGGAAGAAGAAAAGTGAGGACAAGCCAACAGAAGAATCAAACCCTTCACCGAGTGTGGAGATTACTACACCGGTTAACTAAGATTTTCAATAAGCCTAAGGGGAGCATATCGGTAAATCTACTTCTGGACCCCTTGAAGAGTGTATGGTAAGAGAGTTTTACATTTTGAGTTGTAATATGAGAATTTTTTATATTATTATCTATCGATTTTTTAAGGATTACCAACAAGTTATATACCTATTGGTATAGGCAAGCTTGTTAAGTGGTAATTAGGGTTTGTTACCCTATCGATAGTGTAATAAATGCAGTGGGTAAGTTAATAAAAGGAAGTTTCACTAAGTTATTTTTACCCTAATTGCATTCGAAGAAGCATTTGTGAGCATGTGCAGAGCAAAATAGAACATTGTTAGCAGATTGTGAATGGATTTGTGCTACAAATTTATAAGTGGAATTGGATTTGAAGATAAGGAAAGGCAAATTGGGTGTGCATACGAGAGAGAAACTGGAAACCCTACCAACGTGAAGGGAATAAGGTATTCTTTTGTTAATCTCTCTCGAATCAAGATTATCTAAAATGGCATCATTGTCTACACCAAAAGAGAATCTTTTGATCACTGTTGAAGCTATGGAGTCAATGGAAACAGATAAGATAGAGTCTTATAATGCATTGTCTTAAGTTCCACAAGGTGTTTCGATTAAAGGTGATTTGACAAGTTATATAAATTGTAAAATTGAGGATCTAGGGTCATTGGTAATCTATTCTCAGCTCAAATCTCTGTGTGGTAAGAGCAGGAAAATCAAACATGAATATATTAGGGTTTATGAAAAGGGTCTTCATAATGCAACCTATTTTATTGAATATTTTGAGGAAGAACATGTCAAGATTATCCTTAGTCGTGCACATGGTGGGAACATGTATCTTGATAGATCTCACACCATCACAAAGGAGGCTATTCATGTAGTAACTAGTTTCTACCAAACCGGTGAAGTACCGAAATTGAGGACAATCTCAAAGGAGACTGTTATTGCACTGACAAAGACCAATTGCAAATCCAGGAGTCAAATTTGCAATAATGGTTATTGGATACTGGATATTCTATTCTAGTAGGATGAACAGTGTACCATTTGTTGTTCTGCATGTCAGCTATAGAATGATGATAGAGAATGCAGATTATGATTTGTGTGAGGCAATGAGAAGTCAATTGATGCTGAACTTAGAATCAATTAAGAAGGACAATAGTAAAAAAGTTTAAATATGGCCAACTTTTGATTGGTTTATTCTTCTACTTTTAGAATTTCATTCCAGGAATTGGTGGCATTCAATGGTCCAAGAACATACCGGTTACAGCCCAAATCAAGAATAGCATTAAGGATGTGAAGAACACATTTTTTGTTGCCATGAATAGATATTTTAATGAGTTTCAAAAGAAGATGAGAATGAGATTAAGGTTATCTGATGAAGTGGTGAAACACTTTGAAAAAGACTCATGTTTCACTATGACCACTAACTTTTTCCTTATGAAGGTCGTTGAACCCAGAGAAGAAGAGCTGGAAGAAATGAGCTATGAAGTCAGCTATGACTTACTAATCGATTATGCCAACAACCTTTTGGCATCTCCTAAGGATAAAAATAAGAAATGACTGGGAACTTACTAGGAAACGATTGCACCTATTCAACCCAGTAATGCCAAGGAGAAAAAGAAGAAAGTTGATCAACCAGCTTCTATGACCATAGGTACAAGGGTAACTAGAAGTATTCAAATCAAGAAGGAACCGATACCCAAGGTGCATGCAAAGATGCAAACTACAACAACGAAGAGAGGTAGACATCTCATTCTTCAACCAAAATATGAGGAAACTGATACTGAAGAAGAATCAATGAAGATGAAATTGACTGGTAAGAAACCCAAACCAGTAGGAGACATTTCCAAGCAAAGTACTCCTATTAATGTTTTAACATTCAAACCAATGAGTGATTTTGAGAGGACATTAAAAACATTAGGGAGGAAATGGTTTGATAATGTAAAAGAATATTTTGATTCATTTGATGAAGGTCAGAAACAATAAATTGTTCAAGAGGTAATCAATCACCTGTGTCAATACAATCGGTTGCCACAAGATATTAAAAAGGACATTTCTTATTCTTTATATTATATTCTTGAAAATAAATGGAAAATGGTTGTAGATCGGGATCAAGAGATTATTGATAGAGTTTTTGTTCAATATTTTCCTGAGTTGTCTCGAGATGAATTATTAGGATTGCTTGCTAAGTACAAAGGACAGTTTCAGTAAAAGACATGGAGACTGAGGTAATTGGATGGAAAGATTCAACCTGTTAAAGATGGTACTCATAGAATTGCACAAGATATTCAAAGGAAGAATGCACTATTAAAATGATATGAAAATAAACCTAATCATACTGAGACTAGAGCTCCACCGAAGCTAGATGTTGTAGAGTTTATTACACCGGATATTGTCTATCCTATTAAGAATAAGGATGACACAATTTCTCCACTGGTTATATTCTTTGTGGATGATACTGAAGAAATTTAGGATATTTTTTATACAACTGGTAATGTCATTGAACCAGTTAAGGAAATTGAACAGCAACCAGATATTGTTGAGCAACAATTAGCAAAGGAAGCACTAGTTAATGAACCAAGTGTGGATATTCAACCGTCACCAGAAAAAGATCATGATGTTGAAATTAAACTGCCACTGGTCACTACAGCTACATAGGAGGAACAAACAGAGACAGAGAAAGAGAAACCGGAGAAAAAGTATGAAGAGAAGAAGACTGAAGTGAAAAAGGAGAAGGAGAAAACAATAGTTGATGATGATGATGATGACTCAATAAGAATACAAGGTCCAATTGATGTGGACAAATTGAGTGCATATGAACTGATGGATATTGCTACTATTATGCAATCTCAGGCTCAAAAGAAAAGGTTGAAAGAGTAGAGAAAAGAAGTAGAGACTATACAGACCTATGGTGACATTCTGTCAAGTCTCCTACCAAAGACTTACACTGGTAATTTATCTACCCCTATTGGCAAGCTTGGACACTTGGTTGATGATGCTACTGACCAACTAAAATTGCTTGAAGAGGTAGCACATTCCTTAGCTAAAAAAGGTTACAGAAAGAAAAGGGGAGAGAAACTAATCCCAAACATTGATAAGGGCAAGATTGCTTTATCTATGAATAAAGATCTTTTGAGAACTGCTATTGAAACTGGAAGTAAACTTTTGGCCAATACATCTAAAGTTTCATTTTTCTATTCAGATTTGAATAATAGGCGAGAAGATACAGAAAAGGAACTGGAGAGGATAAATAATGCTTATATTCTAGTACAGGATTCGGCTTTAGATTTTGGCAAATCGGTTGATGATTTACAACATCTGTTAGATGTTTATGATTTTGGATAGATTAAGAAAAACAGATCCTTGAAATAACTAAAGAACGAGTTGATTCCAATAGTTGAAATCCTACAGAGGGCATACAAGGATTCAGAAGTAGTTTTAGCTACCCCAGAGATGAGCACAGTGTATGCAATGGAAGAATTTTTTGCACAAATTATGATAACTATTGAGATCACTGAAACATTGTTAGAAACATGGGATAATGATTTGCATAGATGAAGATTCATTTCAGTGACATTTTCCTAAGAATTGCATTGAACTCACCTTGAAAAAATTTTATATTTATGTATATGCATTTTTTTATGCAAATTTTGATGTAATATTTATGTATTTTACTTTTCAATTTGGCATTGTTGTCAAAGGGGGAGGAGAAATATTATGTGTTGTGAAAATTTTGTATTTACTATTAAGGGGGAGTGTACATTTTTGTAAGCACACTTAGCTATAAAATTTTCTAGTTGTTTCCATCAATGCCAAAGGGTGAGATTGTTGGCTTGATGATGATTTTTTGTAATGGATGACTTTATGTGTTGTCATTGATGGCACATATACACACACATATATGTTCATATTGTCATAGTCATCTTAGTTAAGTCAACCCGGTACTACTCCTAAGTCTTTGTATTGCAAACCGGTATCATATGTATAGAGAAGTCTTACTGATATGAAGGTGTCTAAACCGGTATATGAAGTAATGATAATTGGTTTTGGTCAATTCCATTGACACTAGTTTTGAGATACAACAGAGATCAACAAGGAGGCGAATGGAGACAATCGATATATGAGTTGGAAATGGTTAACTCTCAACCAGTATTGGTGTTCCAATCGATTTCATTGATTGTGTGATGATTTATCACCAGTCGTGATGAGTTATCTCTAACCGACATTTTTGTTGATGAATTGTGATGTGTTATGGAAGATTGTGCAAATACACTGAACCTAGGAAATTGTGATGAGGTTCTTGAGCTGACATGAAATCTAATGTTTATAAAAAAGACATTGTGATGAGCTATTTTGACATGCAAGATACAAGTGATGTTATGAGTTATAGTCGATGCAATTTATTGAAGGAGTTGCAGAGTATGTCAATGATGAAGTATTGAGTGAGCATTAAAGGATCTATACAAACAAGATGTGTTATTCCTAGATCATAGCACCCATTGTTTTCTAATCACTACAACAGTTAAATACCCTAACCGGGTAAGCTCTAACAAGCTTCATTGTACAAATCCTCTAACAAGGTGATCCATTAGTTTGGATTTGAAATCCTCTACTGAGGTTACTCCTAACAAGGTATTACCTTTAACTAGGTATAGCTCCTAACAGGGCTTCGGGATCTTTAATAGTATTCGCTCCTAACAGAGCAGTTTGTAGACCTTAACTGGTAAGTTACCTATTTCTGCAGATAGTTAACTTGTGAGTCCCATCTCACCATGGCTTTTCCCAGTTGGCTTTTCCACGAATAAACACTTATGTTATGGTGAATGTATTACTTGTTGTGAATGCTTTTATAACACTTTGGATTCCATGCAAAGTCTTAAGTAAATTGGTTAATTATTTTTACCGGTCTAGGTTTAAAGTGTTATTGTTTTTGCTATCACTGATTCACCCCCCCCCCCTTGGTGCTTTATAAGTCTATCACAAGTTAACCTCCAAAGTCTTCCCAAAACATGTAAGGCTCTTGCATAACCATTAATGGTTAACTCACCTTTGACCTTTAGTTAGAGACTATCTCTCTAACTTAACCATCCTTTAACCCATGGGTCTCTTCAAGCATTCATCACTTTGACCTTGGTTATCCCTTTAACCCTTGCACAAGATTTTATCCTTTGGATAAAATCTTTATCCCATAACCCCAACCATCCATGGTTACCTTCATGTCCCCTTAGGCATTAAATGCTTCATCCCTCTCCTCTCAAGCCCGCACATAATGACAGTTGTCAACATGAGATTGGTTTGAAAGCTATCACATGGATTGAGAATCATGCAATCCTAGCCCTTCACAAGCCAAGTCAATCTTGACCCTCCAATCCACTATTTTTCCTATAAATAGAACTCTCATCCTCAAGCAAGAGAGGAAGAATTTTTAGCATTGTTACTATAATTGAATAGCACTCACACTTAAGTTTTCTCATAGAATTACTCTTTTGCATTAGCATAGCATTAGTGTTTCATTTTCAACCATTTCAATCTTTCATTGGCATCCATGGTTTTATGCTAAAACTGAGGGCCACACTCAAGAATAACTTTGGATCTTGGAGAGGATAAGAAAAAGGGAGAGCTATCAAACAACATGGGAGCATTTTAGGGACTTTCTTCTCTCTTTTATTTTGTTTATGCTTCATTTTGTATGCTCAATCTCTTTTGATATGCATTTTGGAGGTTTTGGGTTAATTTGTTTTAGTTTTGGTTGGAAACTAACACATTAACACTTGAACTTTGTTTGTGACTATGTCCCCCTTTTGAGTGCATCACTTTGGTGAACCCAACATGAATCCAACACTAAGAAGTTAAATTTTTAACTAACATTTTTAAAATTGCAGATTTTCCATGCACAGGTTGCACTTTAGCGCTATTATCACGTGTTTCAACACTAACGCTTTTGTTCGGAGTTGTACTGCTTCTGCAAATACCTAGTCTGGTGCATATGTTTTTTTTTTGGTGCTTTTTTCATTTCTTTCAGCACTATTGTTTCATTTTAGCACTTGTGTCACTTCTTCCAGCGCTTTCGATTTGTTCTAATGCTTTTGTTCTGGTTTTAGCGCATATGTATTGGTAGAGTAGCGCTTTTATTTTTTTACCAAAATAGTCCTTGTGTCTCGGACCGAGAGCTAAAAATTGTAACCTCAAACAAAATTTTAGGCTTGTAATCCCACAATATGCACTAAATTTTTTAAGGGGTTTTGCAGGTACTGATATTTCTTGCAGGTTCGAAGGCGTTATATTAAGTTTTATTAACTTGTTTTAAGTTTTCTTCTTTTTTTTACAAAGGGACTTAAAAAATAATTCACCTTTAATTTTCCAAGGTCTAAAACAAAACTTCATTTTTTTGGTGCTCCCTAAAAAGAATTTCATTTTGGTCTTTGATTCTTAAAAAGAACTCATTTTTCATTTCTTGCTTAAGGTTAAAAACAAGAACAAATCAAACCTTAATTTTTTCCAATTAGATCACACTTCTTTTGGTGCAACCTAAAAAGAACAAACAAATTTCATTTCTTGTCACAAAGGGTAAAACGAACAACTCACATTTTATTGTTGCAAGGTAAAAAGAATAAACCATATTTCTATTCTTGCATGATTTTTTGAAACTTTTTCAAAGTTCAAAGTATTGCAATTTTTGGTTAAAAAGAACACTTCATTTTGCTATCTTAGTTAAAAACAAAAAAATGGTTGTTGGAGCAACATCTCCAAATGTCAAAGTTTGTATAGTGGACCCACCTCTAACACACACTATCCTCTCCCTTGGCTCTCGTGGTCCTAGGTGCAAGAGAAAAGTGTTAGTAACACTAGAAATTTTTCTTTTTTTAAGAGAGGATTCCCAAGGGACACATACACCCTTGGGACGACCTTGCATGGTAAATCCCTCAAGCTGCTATAGAAATCAGGTGAGAATGAAAGGTGTAGCCTTAGGTGTATATGTTCCTACAGTGTAACTTGTCGAAAGGACATATGGGCCCCACCGTGAGTTACTAGGCTCTTAATTGAGTTGTTGCAGAATGAACTTACAGATCTAAAGACATCAAGCATTACTAGTCACCTCTTATTTTAGAAGCTCATCCCTTCTATTGATTGAGTATATTTGTGAAAGGTTTAGTGCAAGAGCATAGAAGGTTTTTTTCCCAAGACACTCACCATACATATTTCCTTGAGTAGAAATAAGGATTTTTGAAAATCTACTTGTAGCTTGATGAAATTGGTGACTCCCCCATCATATGGACCACCTATCTGTTATGCTCACACAAGACTTAGTATATCACATCCTTACATGCCATGATGAGATACATAAGGTATGTAGTACCAAAGTCAAAGAAATATCAAGTTGTGGGCTGAAAATATCGCAACTGGCCATTACCTTAGGGATAAAAAGTGTTTGAGTTGTCTTTGTTTTGTTTCATACCAGTGGAAATTTGGGTCGACTTTAGGCCTATAAACATAGAATGCAATATCGGGGTCAAAAAGTTAATGAATGGGTTTATTTAGACCTACACCTTTTGTGTCATTTTGAAAAGGGAAAGAATATGTTCTTGTATGCTTGATGTGTTTTCTTGTCAAAAGGAATCAAACATTTGAAACAAGTTACACCCCAACAACAATCTAAACAAATAGATCACTAAATTTTACAAATGTGTCATATCATCAAATCCCTCAAGCATATCAAGAAATACATCTATCATCATCTTGAGAAGAAGAAACCGAGCCAAAAAGAGATCTTAAATAAGAGAAAGTTTCTATACATAAACCACAAACTCTTGCTCAAACATCAAACATTCCTTCACCATTTTCACGATTATCTACATGGTCATGGACATGAGTTTGATGAGGAATCTTTAAAAAACACATGCCTTTCAACAAAGGTCTACCTTGTCCCAATCTCTCAATAAAAGTGGTAAAATGTCATTGTCATATCTACCTCAACCAGAAATAACTTATTGAGTCACTCTCCATATAGGCTAGTCTTTCATCAATTCATCTTCTTAAATCTTTCCAAAAATTCACAATCGCACTTCAATTTCACAAACTCTTTCATATCCCATCTTCCACATTTCCTTAAATTATTTCTCAAATCTTTCCAAAACCAAAATATCCTAATCATTTCTTCCATCTTCACCACTCTAAAATCAAAACATCATCAGCCTATTCTAAAGTCATTTATTCCATCCTTCTCACTTCAAAAATTATTTCCAAAATCAATCATCAAATTCATAGTCCCTTAGTAGAAATTCCAAAGTTCACATTCATTCCAAAATCCAAACATCAAAATTTCATTCAACTCTCAAACAAAGAGGTTTTGTCCTTAGTTCTTATAGATATTACTAATCACACCAACAAAAATACTCTTTAGTGTGTCTCTGCATCTAGGATAAATCATCCTAAGGGGCATTACTAATCATCTAGATAGGTTAAAACTAGTTCATGAGTGCATCCTCTCATAGCTAGGTAGCTTGTGCTTGTAACAATACAAACCATGCTATACCTCATCTCATAATTGATGAAAACCAAGCAAGCAATCTTCAAAAGGAATTTGTTAAGATCCAACCCTTAGTAAAAGAGATCACTCATCCATAAAAAATTTCATCAGCATCATCAAATATTGGAATCATAAGAAGGGGATTAACCACCCACTTTTCACCCACCTCACTTCCACAAAAATAAACTTCATGATGGCTAGGACTAGGTCTCAAAGTTAGAGACAACTGCAAAATAAAATATGGGAAGAGGAAGATGACATCAACCCCTTTAGATCTCCTACACAAGCAAAAATAGAGGAAGCAACTACTAATCCTAGGTTTAACAGGCTCTTCAATGAGATTCTTAAGGGGAATGCTAGCACTCATTTCCTAAGCCTTGCTCAAGAGGGTGCAAAAATCCCTGAAGAATTTGATGTGTTGCAACTTAGGGATATACCAGAACAAGCACAACATAGTCATTGGCAAGAACAAAATCAAGATGATAGGAGGGAAAGGAATGCCTGTAATTATGACGACAATAATTATCAACAAGAGAACCTCCCACCTCCTCCCACAAAAATGGATATGTTGAGACAACAAATACAAGACCTCACACAACAATTAAACTCAGGGAGGGCACAAAAAAGATATGCTCTTGAAGATATATGTCCCTATCCATTCGATAGGAACATGGTCATGCCTCCTTTTCCACACAATTTTGAAACACCAAAGTTTGATAAATACAAAGGGAAAGGAGGTCCAAGAGACCATGTCAGAGAATTTTACTCTACATGCTTAGAGGTGCAATATAATGAAACATATCTAATGCGCTTCTTCCCTCAAATTTTAGCCGGACCACCCATGCAATGGTTTTCGTGCTTTCCCAACGAAATAAGAACATTTGAGGACCTAGTACAAAAATTTATTACACATCATGCACACAACATAGAACATGATGTCTCCATGGCTGATCTCTGCAATACAAAACAAAAGAATGGATAGTTATTCTCAACATTCTTGCAACGATGGAGACACCTATCTAGCAGGCATTATTTCCCCATTCCTGAGGAACGATTAGTGGAAATATTCATTTCAAACCTAAATGAGGAGATGGAATTTCACTTAGAGGTCAAATGTTCATATTCTTTCAAGGATATAATAGCTCAAGGACTTAAAATTGATAAATCCCTTATCAAAAAGGGACTTGTCAAAATCTACAAAGATAACAAGGGTGGTCCACAACCAGCCTACAATAGTGACAAACCCAAATTTTGGGCCAAGAACAAAAACATCGTTAATGATGGTGTTGTAGACGCAAGAACCGTCAAAATTGCAGGGCAAGTAGATAATTATAATAACCATATTCTCAATCAAGGTAATCCCCCAATCAATCAAGGAAATCAAGCTCCCAACACGCAACAAGAGGCACCTAAAAATAGGTACCCTACCTAAAAACCCAATCGAACGTACACACCCTTGGGAGAACCTATTGAAAAGATATTACGACAACTTGTATCTTCCGATCTCATCACATTGCCTAAAAAATCAAACTACAAACCACAGGTTAAACCTTCATGGTGGAGAGATAATGAGTATTGTGAATTTCACAAGGGAAAAGGACACAAAATGAACAACTGCCATCGGTTAAAAGATATTGTTCAGGATCTCATTGGTCAAGGTGACATAGAAGTCGATGGTGTTAATGCAAAAACTTCTAATATGGATCATACCATATTAAAAAATTCACACCCATCATATGAGAAAGGAGGTCCCTCCCATCAAGGTAAGAACCAAGATAACACAACGAACTATACATGCGCACCATATACCTATACCATCAATAACCTTTATGATGTCAATGAAGAAGTTGCAACTATTACAATTAAAGGTGAAGATCCCGCATGCAAGATTGTTACTCACCGTAGCAAGATTAATGTAAAAGGAGCACCATCAAGAGTGGCATGCATGCCCAAACAATCTAGCCTTGTGAACCAATTAGATTAGACGGCAAACACTCATTTCCATATTAGAGATTTTGCACCTATCACCTTCACATAAAACCATCTTGGACCAAGCGCTTCAAGAAGCATCAGTTCCATCCAACCTAAATATAGATCAATTTCAAGCCATGGTTGGAAGTCTCAAATCATCACCATGTCTCACTTTTGCTAAGACTAACAACGCACCCTTTCAAAAACCATATAATGCCTCTCTCCACATTGAGGGATTCATAGATAAACACATAATCAAGTGAGTCTTGATTGACAATGGAGTTGGCCTTAACATTTACACATTGTAGTTAATCACAACATTGGGATATGCAAAAGGAGCAGTTGATGCTAGAAAGAGGATCACCATCAAGGCCTATGATGGTGCAGAAATGTCCTCTAAAGGGTGTGTTACTCTACCAATAAGGGTAGGACTTGTGGTGAATAATGTGGTTTGTCAAGTCCTAGACCTCCCTCTTCCATACAATCTCCTACTAGGTAGACCATGGATTCATGCCATGCAAGCGGTACCATCAACTTACCATCATACATCAAGTTTGCACATAACAGAGTAGAGATTACCATCCTTGGTGATGCCAACCCATTTGCCTTTTACAACAATATAAGGCATCAACCAGACATTGCAATACCCAACAAGAAAGAAGCCACTACCTCATCATCCTGCATCCATCCAAATTCTCTTACTAGTACACCAATCCCTACACCCAAATAGGATAAGTTGAAAATGAAGGTAAAAGATGAAAGCCCAAAAGAATATAGCCTTATCCATGTTTTCTATGTGGTCAGCTACCTATCTCACCTAGGAATCATGGCAAACCACAAATTTCACTCAAGTCACCTATTGCAGCCACTACCTATACACTTGATGGATTCACCCCAGGCAGATCACAAGAACAGTAAACTATTGATGAAGACTTGGTAGGATGGATTTACAAGGACCCTTGAGATAAAGGTAAACAACAAATCAATCTCCCAAAAGAGAAGTATGGAAAAGGTTTTACCATGATGCAAAAGATGGGCTATGATGGCCATACTACATTAGGATCCCACAAGCAAGGTGTACAAGAGCCATTACAACCCTTTTTAAAACCAAGAGATACAATAGGACTCGGATTCAATTATAGTTTAGGGAGATCTTCTAAGCTCAAGCTCACTAGAAAACAAAGGCAACCAACTTCTAAATCCATCACTCCTAGAATAAGGCTAATGTCCATTGCGGACAAATTTACAACATAAAAAAATCCACATCATGCAAGTGCTTCTGAATTGAAGTCCACACATACAAAAAACAAGCAAAAGAGTTATGTTGCAATCACTTCAAGGTTAAATTTCTTATCTGCTTCAGACACACAAGCAACATCAACAACCCCATCAAATACAACACCTATAACAACTATCACCAAAACTTTCACACTCAGTAGCATCCCTGTAATATACAGTCATAGAGTTTTGTCAAGTGACTCTGAGACGGATTCATAGGAATACAAATGGGGTTCTTTATCTTCACATGAATCTAAAGAGGATTCTATTGATACTTTTAAAGACAAAGGAGTTGAAGGAGAGACATGGATCAAAACCTTTTGGGATCCAGATATTGAAGATATTTCTAGAAGAAATAGGTCACCTCCCTACCCCGATTACAAAGAGGAGAGTACGGATGA
This sequence comes from Cryptomeria japonica, assembly GCF_030272615.1. Classification (NCBI taxonomy): domain Eukaryota; kingdom Viridiplantae; phylum Streptophyta; class Pinopsida; order Cupressales; family Cupressaceae; genus Cryptomeria; species Cryptomeria japonica. The sequence continues at coordinate 619,246,096 of NC_081407.1, forward strand.
TGACCTCAATACCTCCATCCTAACCATATTGATGAATCCTATGAGCTTAACCTAATCAACAAAGCAATGCCAATAATACACCCTGACCTCATTCATTGGGACCAAAAAAATTCCCTATGTCTTGACACCTTCCAAAATGATGAGGCAATCATAGACTTTCTTGAAATACGGGATAACATACCAAGAGAGGATCACAAAGTTGGGTATGCTATTGAACTTAATAGCATGAATTACTTGGGAGAGAATGCCAAACCCTTTAGTCACAAAAATATTACAATCAAAACAAGATCCTCAAGTGAAAACCACACTATGGCACGTTTGCATCCCAAAAAAGTAAAAACAAAGGACGCATCCAAGGGTGAAAACCTCTCTGAGGCACCTAAAGATGGAAGGTTTGACATTTTCCCCTGTAGCACTAATCGGGAGAGATCATCCATTCTTATAGAAGAAACAAAGGAAGTCAATTTGGGAACACCAGAAAATCCACACATGATACATCTAGCAGAATCATTAACTCCAGCCGAAGATCCTGATTTTGTAGAGTTCTTTCAAAAGTGACAAATGAATTTTGCATGGTCCTATGCAGACATGCCAGGACTAGATCTAGAGCTAGTAATGCATCATTTCACAGTAGAAAAGGGAGAAAAACCAATAAAATAAAATCTTAGAAAGATGCATCCTCATATCGCACTATTAGTCAAAGAAAAACTCAAGAAGCTATTAGATGTGGGTTTTATAAGGCCAATTGATTATATAGAATGGATATCCAACATCATACCAGTGGAAAAACCAACTGGGGGCATTTGTATTTGTACAAATTTTAGAGATCTAAATAAATAATGTCCTAAAGATGAAATCCTATTACCAAACATTGATATGATCATAGACCTAATAGTAGGGCATGCTATGCTATGTCTTATGGATGTATTCTCAAGATACAACTAGATAAAGATTACTCCAAAAGATCAACATAATACTGCTTTCACATGCCCATGGGGAACATACTATTGGAATGTGATTCCATTTGGTCTAAATGCAGGGGCCACATATCAAAGAGCAATGACTACCATCTTGCACGACATGATGCATACATTACTGGAAGACTATGTGGATGATTTGATAGCTAAATCATTAATAAGAGAGGGTTACCTCGCAGTGCTAGACAAAATCTTCACCAAACTAGAACAATATAATGTACGCCTAAATCCAAAGAAGTGTGTCTTTGGGATAATCTTCAAGAAACTTTTAAGATACATTGTCTCAAATAAAGGAATTGAGGTTGACCCTACAAAGGTAAAATAAATAATGGAGATGCCACCTCCTAAAAATATTAGTTAGTTGAGGACATTACAAGGGAGGCTATAGTCAATCTGTTGGTTCATTGCATAATTGCCTGATAAATGCCATCCCTTCACACATCTCCTACATAAGAATATTTGTTTCAAATGGGAAGAGAACTATCAGCAAGCATTCCATTAGCCAAAGGACTACCTGATGATACCACCATTGTTATCACCACCATCTCTAGATAGGCCCTTGTTATTATACATATCAACTATAGCTATGACCTTAGGAGTATTACTAGCACAACATACTGTAGAAGGAAAAGAATGTGCAGTATACTACATCTCCAGGACACTGGTAGGGTATGAACTCAATTATACTCCCATTGAACAAGCTTATCTTGCAGTGATTTTAGAAGCAACCAAACTAAGGCATTACATGCTAACACACAAGATACAACTCATTGCCAAGATAGATCCACTCAAGTACCTACTCAGTAAAACAACACTAATCGATCGCTTGGAAATGTGCGTTATGCTCCTTAGCGAATTCGACATAGAGTATGTGGAATTTGACATAGAGTATGTGGATTGAAAAGCAATAAAAGGGTAAGTCATTGCATATCAATTGATTGAAGCGCCACTCATAGGAGACCATCCACTCATCTTAAATTTTCTAGATTAGGAAATTTGATGGTTCATACACTAGACATGGTTCATGAGTTGGTATTCTTTTCACACATCCCATGATGATAGAATTCCTCAATCATTCAGGCTCACATTCCCATGCATGAACAACATAGCAGAATATGAGGCATTGATCACAGGACTAAGAATGATCATACAATGGAACTTGAAGGAGCTACAAGTATATGGCGATTCGCAGTTAGTCATCTGACATGTTAATGATGATTACCAAACTAAGGATGATAAGCTCATGTCTTACAAGAAAATGGTTGATAGTTTCAAGGAATTATTTATGGCTATCACCTTCGATCAAATTTTCCAAGACCAGAACAGAGTTGCAGATGCAACGGATACAATAGCCTCTCTCCTTGATCTTTCACAAAACTCAATATGCTATGAGTTATTAGTTGAACATATTTGGATCCCTGCTTATGATATCCCAGAATCTGAGATGGTATTGTAGACACCTAAAAGTGTCTCATTAATCGCACACTAATTATTCTTCTTATTAGTTAAGTAATTGTTTAATTATTTAATTAAGCTAATTATTCTTCTGAACTGACTCAATCATCATCTTTTCACATTATTAATAATTCAGTTTCTATTTTTTAATCAATTCATCATCAACCCCTTTCTCAAATATTAATTAAATGTTAATTATTTAATTAATTACGATTGATTTTCTTAATTAAATAATTTTATTATTTAATTAATCCTATTTCTAATGATTGAATAATTTCATTTAAATTATTTAATTAATTCATTCATTCCTCCAATTCCCCAAATTTGAATTTCAACTCATTTCAAACAATTTCATTTTCTCCAAAATTCACATTTCACCAAATCTGAATTTCAATAAATTTTAGTAAACCTCATGTGCATTTCATCATTCAAAAATCCAAATCCAAATTCAAATCAAAATGAAAATGAATTTCAAATCAAAGTTCTACAACACATGTTGAAAATCCTAACTGGTTCATCAAATCAGTTAACTCTCCAATCTCCCCTTTTCACTCTCAATCACCTTTTCTGACTAATCAATCAAATCAGTCATCTCCCTAATCAAAATAGTCATCTAGTCAATCAATTTAGTCCACTAGTCAATAAATTGAGTCAACTATCCAATAAATCTTGTTAATAGATCAATCAAATAAGTTAACAGATCAATCAATCCACTTAACAGATCAATCAAAATCAATGAAATATCAATCAACAATTCAGTTCCAAATCTCACCCCATCTCACCTTAAAAATCTATAAAAGCAAAACTTATTTCTCAAATTCAATCTAGAATCACGATCTTTAAAATAATTGTGTCTATCATATGCAAGAATCCCAGTGCAACACCTGAGAGCCACCTATCACATAATTTGGAGAAGAGCAATGGAAGCCACAATGCAGAATAGGGAATTTGATTGGTTAAATTTTTCAATTCTTGCATCTATATTTCATTGTCATTTAAGAGTGTATTTTAATTGGATTAGATTTTTTGATTCACTCTTATATATTTGATTAATTATGACTAATTTTACCCTTGAAAAAAATGGTGAACCCAACATGAAGTAACAACATTAAACCTTTTTATCTAATTTTGTGTCTTGCAGGATCTATATGGACATGGGGAGAGCTACACTAGAGTGGTTTTCACATCTACCACCAAGGATTACCTCATGGGGAGATCTGGCAGAGTTGTTCATTACAAACTTCTCTCATAATATTGACAACCCAGTAACTCTCATAGACTTGTGCTCTACAAAGCAAAAGGAAAGTGAGACCTTTGCCACATTTTTGCAAAGATGGAGATCTATATACCACAGGTATCCAAGCCACATACCAGAAACAAAATAAAGTGGATATTTTTAGTGAAAACCTCATACCTCTAGTGGAATATCCTTTACAAATGCAATGTTTGAGTACCTATAAAGAGATCACTGAAAAAGGATTAAAATGTGAGAAAGGATTGCTAGAACAAGGTATCCTTAAAAATAGCAAAGACAACAGTACATCCAACATAGTGAGTGTAGATAAGCCTAAATTCTGGTTCAGAAATAAGAATGTGACAAATGATGGAGTAGTAGATGCTTGTATGGTAAATAGAGTTCAACCAACAGTATCACTACAAGGACTGACAAGTTCTCCTTCGCCAAATGTGAATTAGTCACAAGTTAACAATGCAACATCTACCAGCACAAATGTAGTACAATCCAATAGCTTCAAACCTCCAAGGAATAATGCACCAAAAAGAAATTTTACACCCTTGGGAGAGCTAATTGACTCTGCATTGAAGAATCTTATGCAAACCAATGTAATAATATTGCCCAAGGTGTGGAAATATGAACCAGGTCCATTCAAACCAGCATGGTGGAATGACAATGACTTTTGTGAATACCATAGAGCAAAAGGCCACAAGACATCTACTTGTTATAAGCTGAAGAACCTCATTCGATATTTAATATACCAAGGAGATGTCATAGTGGATGCCAATAAAGGATCTACAAATCAAACCCACATAATCTACAAAGATCCATTTGTTAAGCACAATCAAGGCCAAGCTTCTAGTTCAAGAACGCAAGATAGCACGACCAACTACAAAAAGGTTGATTATAACCACACCATTAATACACTCAGTGAAGGAGATGCAGTAGTGGCCACTATTAATGTTAATCCTAGGAACAAAGATTGTGTCGTTGTGACCTGCAGATCAAAGGTTACACTATAAGGAGTACCTTCTCATACACCTCCTCAAACAAGAAACTTCAATATTGTTGATCAATTAAAGAAGACTCCAACACAAATCTCACTCTTTGAATTGCTTCGTATATCAATAAGTCATAGGAAAATATTAGACAAGGCACTCCAAGATTTTGTTGTCTCAAGAGATATGGATGGGACTACATTTCAAGCAATGGTGGGAAACATAATTGCTTCATCTTGGGTGGCTTTCACTGAACAAGATTTCCCCATAGATAGAATAATGCACAATGATCCTTTACATCTAGTAGCACACATTCATAAGAAAAGGATCAGAAGAGTATTGATTGATGGAGGAGCAGGGCTGAACATATGCACCCTCAAATTGCTTCAAACACTAGGAATTCTCATTTTCACAAACCTTACAAAGAAGATCAACATAAAGGCATATGATGATGAGGAACATCCTTCAAAAGGGATAGTCGTGTTGCTAGTACAAGTTGGACCTGTCACTACCAATGTTATTTTCTAAGTATTAGACAAGGAAATAGGATATAATATGCTATTGGTTCATCCATGGATGCATCCATGCAGGGCGTACCATCCACATTCCATCAATGCATCAATTTTCCATTTAATGGAATTGAAATAACAGTACATGGAGACCCAGATCCTTTTCAACACTACAACTACTTGAGAGAAAGTACAGATAACCAAGTTGCAATCAATCAAGAATCCACAATCGTTCCACAGTTGGGATCTATAGCACTATCAGATGCACATAATTTTGCACCATACATACCTATTGCACCTCCATTGCAAATCAAGGATGAGGGGTGTGGAGAATATTATATTGTTGGACCATCATCAACAAGACCTTTATCTCTATCTTCTAGAACTTTTGGGAGACCCTCATCTTCTCTCACAAAGAAAGATAAAGGAAATGATATTGTCATATATTAATATTCTTGCTCATTTTTTAGATGGGGAGATATACAAGATGAAGCCCTAGAGGAAGACATGAATGCTTGGCTATACAAGGATGAAGAAGACTACCATGTTATCAAACTTCTCTTAGATCTATATGGGAATGGATTCACAATGTTACAAAGATATGGCTATAATAGGAGCAACAAGATTGGGACTAAATGTTCAAGGCATCATGGAACCCATCTTACCCATAGACAACCCAAAACACCAAGGTTTAGCATACATCCACATAGAAAAAAGGTCTAAAAAATCAGCTACTCTGGTAATTATAAACATGCCACCAACAATACCACAACAATCAACCAACAAAATCAGAATTTATGATAATGTTACAATGGGAAACTTGTCAACAATTGTATGTCCACCATCTTCACATGACAATGTAGTAACAGAAACAGGCATAGCACCTGCTAGTGACGACAACACATGGATTTCTTCTTCATGCACAAGCATAAGACCACCAAATGAGATCAACACCTAGTTGGACTCATCCTCATCTTCAAGTGCATCATCAAATACTAACATAGCACTAGCAAATGTCATAGTAACAGGGCTAGAATCAGTCATCCAAGGAATAAGAAACATGTCAATAAATGAAGTCGGGGCATCAAGTCAAAGGAATATTCGACACATCATTAATACTATAGAGTTCCCTCTAACTCCAATTGAGGAAGAACCATATGATGACAGATCAGACATATACACCTATGTAGAGATAATCACTAACTCACATGACTATGGGTTTCTCTCTCTCCATAGTAGTGGCACAGAAGATGTGTACAGATCTTATGATCGTATGCCACCTCTAGATGATGGCATTGTTTATGAAGATATAGAAATTGACCCAAATTCCTTCACAAGCCAATTCAATAATCAAGTATGCATGATAACAACAAGCCCAAACTTTGATGATGAAATAGATCTATGCCTTATATGCCCACATTTAATTTAGAATGTGGGAAAGAAGAAGAACCAAAGCTAGATTGGTTTGAGAATGATGAGGCTATAGAAGAGTTCTTGGGAGCCAGAGATGGATTCCCATTTGATGACCACAAGGTAGGATTCGCCATAAATCTAGATAGAACAACATATTTTGGAGAGGAAACCTCTTCCTCCTATCCAGATGACCTAGAAGAAATAGAAAATATGACCAGAAGTAGACTCGATGATCTTCCAATAGATCAAGAGAAATTGGCACTCCTAATGAAAGAAATTGAAGAGATCAACATAGGAGATGTTGAGAATGTACATAAAATTCACCTATAGAATCCCTAAATCCTCTGGAAAAAGAGAAATTTATTCAATTTTTCATGCAAAGGCCTATCAACTTTGCATGGTCCTATGCAGATATGCCAGGACTGGATCTTGAATTGGTTTTACACCATCTACCACTATTACCAGGAACAAAGCCCTACAAGAAAAAGTTAAGAAAGATGCACCCACAAATAGCCCTAGTTGTCAAAATTGAACTGTAGAAATTGTTAGTGTAGACACCCAAAATTGTCATGTCTAATTAAATAAATATTTTATTTATTTAATTATCTAAGCCTAATTCTTCTATTAATTAAATAAATCTTTATTTATTTAATTAATTCATTTTATCCTCTTCTAGCCTTATTTCTCATTTAAATAAATACATTTATTTATTTAAATTATCATTTTCCTAAATTAAATAAATATTTTATTTATTTAATTGATCTCATTTCTTCTATTAATTAAATAAATCTTTATTTATTTAATTAATTCGTTAGCTTTTTCTACCTATGACACATGTCATTCATCTCTTAATTCCTACACTACCTACCTCTTTCATTATTTTATTATTTCTTCTACCTACCCTCTAATCCTAGCCGACCTCTTTTTTACACCTCTCAATCTTATCCCTCCATTTTTTATAGTGTCTTCTATTTAAGGAGATGCTTCCTTCATTATCAAACCCTAACAACTTGATCATTTGACTATACTACGATCCTACTTGCAACCACATTCTGTTCTTTGTTGAGCTCTTGTGCACATAAAATCTGAGAGCAAATATATCAAGCAAGATCAATGGAGATAGGAAGAATGGAGATCAAAACCCTATTGGACATGTGATGGTATCATCTTTGTGATTTTGTTTTATTTACATTATCTTAGGTAATCTTCATATGTTATGGTGGATCTTTGTTATTGTTAGGCTAGGGTTTTGTGGTTGAATTCATTTAGCCTTTCAATCTTGTTATTATTGTTAGCCATTTTCACCATACACATTTTGGCACGCCCGGTGGGACCCTTGTCCCTTTGTATTTAACCTCCTTGTTGCAGATTTTGCATTTTTGAAGTTGCAGATCGGACATTTTCGACAGCATTTTGGGTATTTTCGCGTCTGCGCACTTTCGGATCGCGTTTTTGATTTTCTGGTGCATCTGAGAAATCTGGATCCACGTCTGTGTTTTGGTCATATTTCATTTTGCAAGTTCCAGGGAGGCGCGTTTGTGTTACTGAAATGCGTCTGTGTCATTTTCACCCACGTCTACGTACAGAAAGCGCATCTGTGGTTTTTAATCACGTCTGTGTCTCACAGAACCACATTTCTATTTTGGAGTCGCGTCTACGTAGGCGGTAATCGCGTCTGTGTATTGCCTGTTTCAAAATTTTGGAAATTTTATTGATTCGGTTTTCGGATTTTGCATTTAGGGTTTCAGATCTGGTTTATTTTTTGGACTAACATTTTCAGATCTAGCTAACACAATTGGTGCAGCTTGCCTTGGAAGCTAAATCGTTTGGTTGAAGGCCCCTATTTTCACAAAGTCTTTTGGGTTTTAAAATTTACCTAACTTGTGTGTTTGCAAGAAGGGGTGATTATTTCAAACAACCCAAACTACTAACAACTCTTTGTTGCAGGTCCTTGGCAAGAGTTTTTGATTTTTATTGTGTGCCTTGTTTTCATAGACTAGCAAACACTTCCATTGGTGCACTAAAATTGAATCATTGTCTTTTGTGTCTTGAGCAATAGGCTCTTTTTGTTTAATCTTTAGAGGGCCTATCGTCCCGTGTGGTCATTAGGACTACTAGTGAGAAGAGAACGACCCAAGTGGTAGCGAGGAAAACCCACCTCTTCTGAACCACTATAATCAAATGTATTCATGGTGAAAACTATGAATAACGTGTGCTGATTAGTTCATACTGACACTATGTCTCCCCATAAACCCGTTTGATCAAATTTATTTGATCATTTGTAGGGCGTAACCCCTACTAGCTGGGAGCCTTCTGTATTTACAGAGCTAAAAGTGCCGCATGTATGGCCACACGAGCGGATGCCCTTACTAGCACCTTTTTGTTTTAGAAGCCCAAATCCTTCTAGTTGTTGGGGTAGGAGGTCGGACCTCTGGTAGGGGCCCACACACATACGGTTCTTAGTAGAGATACAAAGTTCGCCATGGGGAGTTTTCATGGGGACTGATGCTTGGCTGACTCGAGAAGTGAGTGTCGAGGGTGGAGCCAATGAGGTCAAGCATCTAAGTATCTGCTCTGAATAGCATAGCCTTGGGGGTAAAACCCTATGTCGGATCAACAACTATTGTCTTGGCCAGCCATAAGAATTGTGCTTCACTTCTTTTAAACATTCAAACATTCAAGACCAAACAGCAAAACATTGTGTCTTTTGTGTCTTCAAGTGTATGCAAAACATTTTTACATCAAACAACACACTTTTCTTGGAGTCATTTTGGAGTCTAGACACTTGCAAACATTGAGTCCTCATCAACATTGTGTCCTCTTGTCACGAAAAAATAGTCAAACAGTCAGATTTGGTCACAACAAAATGACTTCACAGATTGAAAAAAAAATTGCACAAAGTTTACAGAAACGCGTCTGTGTCGTCTAAGCGCGTCTGTGAAGGGCAGAATCACGTCTATGTGTCTAATAGCGTCTATGTCGAACAGAGACATGTATGTGTCTGGGAATCATGTCTGTGAAGTATACAGGCGCGTCTGTGTTCAAAATTGAAAGAAAATTTCACAGTCCAGCAAACAAAAGAAATCAGTTTCGGAATTCTTGAGCTTCCTAGGTTGTTTTTTCAGGTTTCATCTAGCATTCAACCTATCTTTGGGTCTCACATAGTCCATCATTGCTTCACATCTCATTTTACATTCATACTTGTCTAAACTTGGGTCAAAAGGTCACTTGCTTGTCCTCATCATACTTTGTCAACACACTATATACAACAACACTTTGCTAAGTGGTCCCTCATCAAGGTTTCTTACCTTTGGGTCTCATTTGGTCTTACTTAGAGTCAAGGTCAACTTACTTCATCAAGAGAAACTATCCTCTCTTTGGAAGTCACACCTACTCTACTACATACATACTTGGTCTTACACTTTGGACATTGCAAGTACACTTCAGATTCATTTACACTCCGTCCAACTCTTGGTTTTCCATACTCTTTTTCCATTTTCATCTAGTCTCACACATTTTGGTCAATACCTAGTTCATGGTTGAAACCCGTCTTCAAAAATCTAGGAGAGAAACTAAAGAGGCTCAAGAGTCCGCAAACATGAGTTCTTATGAGTATGACAACGATTTATTTTTCAATATTGATCACACTACATTGCCTGACATGGATGTCTATAGAAACATTCCAAATGTGGAGAACGCAGACACTACAAACAACAATGTTACACACAATGACAATATGGACAATTTTTCAATACATTCAGCAGATGTGGAAGAATCCATTATGAATCCCCATTTCAATCGATTGGTTGAGGAAATAATGAGGAGGGATAGACAATACTTCTTACAAATGATGGTACAAAGTGGAGCCAAGATACCTCATGATTTTGACATGTCTCAAATAATGGAAAATCGACCTTTGCAACAAACTCACTCCAACATGGATCAAAGGAGACCTAATAGTGGAGGAAATAGAGGACCACATATGGTACCTGAATCACCATCATCTTTGCTTCAAAAACCAGAGGTCCCACATACACATGGTCAAGTATATGATACTCACCTTCACAGACCATTATGGAAGTCTTATGCAGACAAATATGCTCAATCACATACTCAGGCTATGGATCAACCAAAAATATTGGATATTCAAAGGCATGCTCAAAATTTGGACACAAGGAAACCCCATGTCAAATTTGGGGGCAACATAAAAGAACATGACATGCCTGTAGAATATGGTATACATGCACAAAATAGATATGGTGTTCCTCAACATGAATCTATACCAAGTGGTCCATATAGGCAGCATCACTATAGACCTCCTCCATATGAACATGTGTATGATCAATATCATCCATATATGCAATATGCTCCTCCTCAAATTGGTGCCTCAAACATGGGGTATGCTTCAAGAAGTCGATCTCCACCTAAGAGAAATTTGGAGCAACAAATCAGAGACTTACAAAAGAAAATGGAGGACATAAATACACCAAAGCCAACATACACAATGAGAGACATATGTCCTTATCCATTTGACAAGAGTATTCCAATGCCTCCATTTCCTACACACTTTGTGATGCCTAAATTTGATAAGTATAGAGGAAAAGGGGATCCTAAGGCACACATAAGATAGTTTTTCACAGCTTGCATTGAAGTAGCTTCAGAAGAGACATATTTGATGAGATTATTCCCACAGAGCCTAGGCGATCAAGCTATGGAATGGTTCTCCCAACTCCCACCTGGTATTAAGTCATAGGGTGACTTAGCAGAGGCATTTATTCAACATTTCTCTCACAACATAGAGACAGACATATCAGTCACTACTTTATGCAACACCAAGCAAAAAGAGGGAGAGTCTTTTGCATCATTTTTACAAAGATGGAGAAATCTAGCCAGCAGATGCTCTTGTGAAATTCCACAAAAACAAATGGTAGAAATATTCACCCAGAATGTTAACAAAGACATTGGCTATGATCTAAGGAAAGCTTGTTTGTCCACCTTCAAGGATGTCATTGAAAAAGGCTTAGCAACGGAAAAGGTTCTAATTGAACAAGGAGTCATTAAGATATTCAAGGAAAACAAAGATGACTTTAAAGGAAAAGACAAGCCAAGATTTTGGAATAAAAACAAGAACACAGTCAATGATGGTGTTGTTGATGCCAATACAGTGCGACCCAAATTCATCTTTTCAGGATCAAGTTCTACAAACAATCAAGTGAATACTCAAACAACTTCTAGATCATGAAGGAAGTACACTCCATTGGGAGAACCACTTGAGTCAGTCTTCAAAAAGCTGGTGGCAAACAAAGTGATCACAGTTCCAGATTTTCCTCCATATGAACCAAAGGTCAAACCAAATTGGTGGAATGATGATGAGTATTGTGAATTCCATAAGAGCAAGGGTCATAAGACAGGAAATTGTCATCGACTGAAGAACATCGTACAAGATCTCATTGATGGAGGTGACATTGAGATTGAGGGACACTCATCCAATCAAGAACATGAGATGTTTAAGGAACCATTCCCAAAGCACGACAAGGGAAAAGCTAAAGTCACAGATGATCAAGCCAACTATACTAGAGCACCTTACAACTATGATTCAACTATCAATCATATCTCGATGGACAATCATATCTCTACTATTACCATCAAGAACAAAAACCCTGAGAATCCTCCTCAATGACCCAAGATTGTCCTAAGAGGTGTTGGATCTTCGTCCGAACCTACTTCTGAATGTCATGTTACAACCCATCGAGGTAAAATTACTTTGCCAAGTGCCTCAACTAAAAACACCGCTTCTTCGTCAACCAAACCTGAATATGACCTTGTAGAACAGTTAGGGAAGACACCCGCGCTCATCTCCATCCTTGATCTCTTACATATATCCCCCGCTCATAAAGCTATTCTTGACAAAATCTTGAGAGACACCGACGTTCCTAGTGATCTGAACGTGGACCAGTTTCAAGCCATGGTGGGATACCTTTCCATTCCACATTCCCTTACATTCACAAAAGCCGATGACGCCTCCATAAGTCAGCCACATAATGCACCATTACATATTGAAGCCTTCATACACAAACATCAAATAAAGAGAGTCCTGATAGATGGAGGAGCTGGTCTAAACATTTGTACATTGAGCACCATTAAACAATTGGGATATTCTGATAAAGCTGTGAATTCAAAAAATCAAATCACCATCAAGGCATATGATGATGAAGAGTGCTCATCCAAGGGCACAGTCACCTTACCTCTAAGAATTGGGCCAGTCACAAAGGATGTGGTTTGTCAGGTCCTAGATCTGGATCTCACTTATAATATATTGCTAGGACGTCCTTGGATTCATGAAATGAGGGCAGTCCCATCAACATATCACCAATGCATTAAGTTTCCTCACAACAGAGTCGAGGTAACAGTTAACGGTGATCCTAATCCATTCATATATTGCAATAACTTGAGATCACATACTGAGACCATCATTCCCAGTAATCGTGAAGCTATTCCTTCTTTGGCATACATTGACCCTGAGTCATTGAAACCTTCGACATCAAAACAAGGTGAACTTAAAGGCAAATTTCAGGACAAAGGCATGGGAGAATACACTTTAAATCAGACCATGTATTTATGACAAGTCATGAGCTCTCCAAAAGAATATGGAAGGCCACATCCTAACAAGCAAATACCCATCATAGTATTCAAATGGGATCCTACTAACTTTCAAAGATGGGGCAAACTGGAAGAGGAAGGTTTATACAAAATGCTATACAAAGACATTGAAGATGACACACAAGATCAGATCAATATACCCTCTGAGAAATATGGCAAAGGCTTCAAGATTCTACAAAAATTTGGGTATGATGGAAAAAGCCCTCTTGGGTTACTAAAAGAAGGCGTTATGGAACCCTTACAGCCTAAATTGACTGTAAAAAGGGAACGCTTGAAGGGACTTGGTTTCCTGACTTCCAAGATCCACACTAAAAGGACAAAAAAGGCATCACGAATCAAAATTGCCAAAGTTCAACAAGAGGATCGCTATTCCACAGACTCCAACGAATGGGAATGGGGTTCAGACAAATCCTCCAGTGACTATGAGCTCACTGAGACATTCAGAGAGCCAGATGAACCCACAAAAGAAGAGGAATTTTATAAAAAGTTCAGAGTTGGTCAAGAAACAACCCATAAGGATTGCACACAGTCTTCGTCTCACAGTTCTAGGTTGAAATCACATAGGATGAGAACACCTGTCCCAGAATGTGCTACTAGTGACGACAATTTGGATTCGCTCATGATCGAAACTGATGAGGAGAGTGCCATCGATGACCTCGACAATTGCCTTGATATACCCGAATATAACCACATCTTCACTCTTAGCCCCGCTGACTCCGAAGACATTAAAGGCCTTCCCCTTGTTCACCACCAACTCATTGACTGGGATCATGAAGGACCAGCACAATTTGACACCTTCCAAAATGATGAAGCTATTATTGACTATCTTGGCATACGAGATGATCTTCCCCCTGGGGACCATAAAGTAGGATACACTATAGAACTCAACAACATGGCATATTTTGGTGAGGGTGTCAGACCTTCCAGTTGCAAAAATGTGAAAATAAGAACAAATCAAGGGTCTTATGGTGAAAACCACACTATGGCGCTATCTGATCCCAAAAAAGTAAAAAGAAAGGACGTATCTAAGGGTGAAAACCTCTCTAAGGTACCCGAAGATGAAAGGCTCGACATTCTCCCAGCCTCGTATGAGGAAAAGTCATCCATGTTGGTAGAGGAGACTATCAAAACAAACATTGGTACGGAAGAGGTTCCACACAACATATTCCTGACTAAATCATTGACAGAGTCCGAAAGGTCACAGTTCATAAGTTTCTTCAAGGAATGACAAATCAACTTTGCATGGTCATACGCTAATATGCCTGGACTAGATCCGGATTCGGTAATGCATCATTTGACAGTCAAACTGGGGGCAAAGCCAGTGAAACAGAAATTAAGAAAAATGCATCTACAAGTGGCATTACTAGTCAAAGTAGAGCTGGAGAAGTTATTGGATGTCGGATTCATACGCCCAATTCATTATCCTGAATGGATCTCCAATTTAGTACCTGTCAGTAAACCAGATCGCAGTATCAGAATATGTACAGATTTCAGAGACATCAACAAAGCTTGTCCAAAAGATGACTTCCCATTACCAAATATTGACTTGATCGTTGATCTCACAGCAGGTCACGAAATGTTATCATTAATGGATGGATTTTCTAGTTATAATCAAATAAGGATCGCACCCGAAGATCAACACAAAACATCATTCACTTGTCCTTGGGGAACTTTCTGTTCGAATGTCATGCCCTTTGGGCTAAAAAATGCAGGTGCTACATATCAAAGAGCAATGACCACTATCTTTCATGATCTCATGCACATAACTGTGGAAGATTATGTTGATGATCTCTTGGGTAAATCAGTAGACAGAAATACACATTTGGACATACTTTCAATCGTCTTTGATCAGTTGGAAAAATACAAAGTAATATTAAACCCCAAGAAATGTGTCTTTGGAGTAACCTCCAGGAAACTCCTAGGATTCATTATGTCCAAAAGAGGAATCGAAGCCGATCCAACAAAGGTCAAGGCTATCTTGGACATGCCACCACCCAGAAATATCAGTCAACTTCGATCCTTACAAGGGAGACTCCAGTCTATACGAAGATTCATAGCACAACTTGCAGATAAGTGTAATCTTTTTCAACACCTGCTACATAAAAACATCAAATTCAAATGGGATGATAATTGTCAACAAGCTTTTCAGACGCTCAAAGATTATCTTTTGAATCCGCCAGTTTTGATGCCACCAGTTCCAGATCAGCCTTTGCTACTATACATATCAGCTACTCCAATAGCACTGGGGGCACTCTTAGCGCAACAAATTGTTGAGGGCAAGGAAAAGGCAGTATACTATATCAGTCGCACATTGGTGGGATATGAGCTAAACTACACACCAATCGAGCGTGCATGTCTCGCCGTGGTTTTTGCTTCACAAAAATTACGACATTACATGCTCACTCATAAGACTAAGTTGGTTGCAAGGATAGATCCATTGAAATACCTCCTCAATAAAGCAACACTTACTGGGCAGCTGGCCAAATGGGTAATGATCCCTAGTGAATTCGACATCAAGTATGTGGACAGAAAAGCAATAAAAGGACAAGCCATCACGGATCAATTAGCAAATGCCCCCATGATTGATGATGTTCCTCTAAATTCAGAATTTCCAGACGAATCCATTTTAACAATATCACATGCAAAGCCATGGCAACTATACTTTGACGGCTCATACACACAGCATGGGGCAGGAGCTGGTATTCTCTTTATAACTCCTCAAGGAGATTCTATACCAAAATCATACCGCTTATCATTTCCTTGCACTAACAATATAGTGGAATATGAGGCATTAACAACTGGATTACGAATTGCAGTTCAGTGGAAGATCCAGAAACTTCGTGTTTTTGGGGATTCCCAACTTGTCATCCGTCAAGCAACTGATGATTACCAAACAAAAGATGAAAAATTACTGCCTTACAAACAAATGGTGGATGATTTGAAACAACATTTCACAAAGATAGATTTTGAGCAGATACCAAGAGAGCAGAATCGTGCTGCAGATGCCATGGCTACAATTGCTTCACTGATTGATCTACCTCAAAATGAGACCTGCTATGAGTTCTTGGTGGACAACCTATTGGTTCCTTCATATGAGATCACTCTTACTGAAATGATATGCGTTGTTGGTCCCGAATCCCAGTTATATGGTTCCATCTTCACATACCTTCACGACAATACCCTACCTCCTGATCTATCAAATAACCAACGTCGCACCTTCATTCACCAATCCTCTTGATATGTCATTTTAGCTGATATCCTATACCGGCGAGGTCTAGATGGCACTCTTCTTAGATGTCTAGAAAGCGATGAAGCTCAGATTGCGTTACGTGAAGTGCATGAAGGGATATGTGGTCCACATGCTAGTGGTCCTACCTTGGCCAAGAAACTCATTAGGACTGGATATTACTGGCCCAATATGGAAAAAGACTCATATCAGTTTGTCAAGAAATGTAAGAAATGTCAAATTCATGGAGACCTCATACATGCACCAGCACAAGAACTACAACCACTTGTGTCTCCTTGGCCCTTTTGTCAGTGGGGACTTGATCTCATAGGCAAGATTCACCCTCCTTCCTCTAATGGTCATAAATTCATTATCACAGCCACAGAGTATTTCACAAAGTGGATTGAAGCCGTGCCTCTCACACAAGTCACTGGAAAATAGATTGCTACCTTCATCCTTAACTATATCATTTGCCGATATGGTATTTTTGTTTCCATTATTACTGATAACGGGCATCCCTTCAAAAATCAGGATGTTCATGAACTCTGTGACCGCTTCCATATTTCCCATTGTTTCTCCACACCATATTACCCCCAAGGTAATGGCCAAGCTGAGGTGTCTAATAAAACAATCCTTAAAATCCTCAAGAAGACAGTCGATGATGCTGGCCGTAATTGGCATATCCAACTCAATCCTGCACTTTGGGCCTACCGCACAAATGTTCGCACACCTACAGGAGCTACACCCTATTCACTTGTTTATGGCGCTGAAGCCATCTTGCCTATTGAGGTCGAGTTACCCTCTTTATGGGTCTCTTTGAAAAACATCATCACTGATGAAGATTACAGGGTCTCTCGCTTACAAGAACTAGAACTGCTAGATGAACGGAGACAAACTGCTTTTAATCATCTCAAGGCTTACCAACAACGAATGAGTCACAGCTACAATCACAAGGTCAAGCCTTGCACATTTGAGGTAGGTGACTTGGTTCTCAGAGAAAACCCCAAGAATCAGCAAGACGGAGAGAAGAAGGGCAAGTTTGAACCAAATTGGCTTGGTCCCTACATCATCACAACAGTATATGGATCAGGGGCATATCAGCTTTCAACTACCGAAGGTGAACCTTTAGAGGATTCTATCAATAGCATGCACCTTCGCAGGTTCTACACATAGCTCTTCGGAATATCCTAATTCAAAAATACAAAAAAAATTCAAAAATTCAAAAAAAAATTATAAAAGCAAAAAAATCGTTACTTAGTGAAAACCTGGCAAACAGGCACCTTGTGACAACAAAAACATTGAAAAATCAAAAAAGTAAAGAGAAATAATTTCGTCCAACGGTGAAAACCACTTCGGTGGCACCCTGGGCAAGTACCATGGTGAAAACTGGGTCACCAGTGCCATGCGTAGAGACATTGCTCCTCCCTCCTTCAGGATTCTCTTTCATCACTTCACTCTGCACACACTCACAACCAATTCATCCATAATAAACTTACCCATTCCCATCATGGCTTGTTATTGATCTACCCAAGATTGGTTAGCCATTCATAATAAACCTTCCTTTCCCCCCATAATAAATCAGATCCTATCTGTGGCTACAGCAAATCCTATCTCTAGTGATGGGTGTGGAACTAAGAACATCACATGTTTCGAGGAGTACAATTTCTTCCAGCTTCCTTCAGTCTATCCGCACACAATCCGCAATAAAGCAACATTTGCATCACAGATCCGTAATAAAGTTTCATCTTCTCCACAATAAAGTATCAACTTCATGGATTCAGTCAGTTTCAGATGAGACACAGCAGCAACAATGAGCTTCAACAAATCAAATCTTTCAACAGACTCAGACAACATATGGTTCAGTGTTATCTATCCTTTTTGTGAAAGTAAACATTGTGACCACAATCAAATAAGACTTATACAAGTGACAAGAGACACTAAACTTGAGGACTACAGTGGATTTTGGTGTCGAGTCTTGGTTTTCTTTTGATTTCATCTCTTTTGGTGACATGTCTTTTAGCTTTTCCAGGATGTCTCTGACTAGAGATTCTATCTCCAGGATGTCTTTGACTAGAAAGGCGAGGATGGGGTATCGTCACCTATTTTTGTTTGTTGTCTATGGATTGTCTCTTAGTAATGCTATGACTTGTCCAAGGATATGAGGACACTGTGAGTCTAGTATGAACTGGGGCATTCCTTGTTTGTGACTGTCTTATCTCCATGCAAATAGGTACAATGACTTTCTGGGTCGAACATATGCCTCGATTGTCATAACCTACTTGCCATAATAAAGCTCAATGATGATAACGCACAAGAAGCTCTTTCACGTTCATATCTTCTATCTTTCATCCCCCTTTCTTGATTGACTTCCATTGTCCTTCTTGAGTCCGCGTAGCCTACTATCACATGACTGAGTATAATGACACACCAAAAACATTTGCATTTCATGAAGTTTGCACCTGCATTTCCACATATAAGCATTTCATACATACATATAGATATCACAACTACATCACATCCTGTACACAACACCTGTTAGCATAATTTTCATCTGCATTACATACATTCACATTTGCATCATGCATCACATATACAACATAAAAGAATAAAATATATTGCATTTCATCATGTACATATTTGCATCCATATCATAAACATACATCATGAAACATCTCATCACATAAGTACACATGCATATAGCTGCCGCAAAAATGAATCATCTCATATATATAATCAAAAGTGTCATGATACAACGATGTCAAAAAATCATATGGCTACAAAATCACCCGCAGGTGTCTACATCATCATACAAAAATGGTACAATACTGATACATAGGGAGCCCTCTAAGGCTATGATGAACTCCCTCCCTCAGAACTGCCTGGCCTTGATGGAATCTGAGCCCCTGAGGGACCCGCCCCAAGATCATCCTGCCTGTCCCCTCTATCTAGTGGTGGTGGAGGACCCATAACCCCACCACTCGATGCCTGTCTCCTCCGGCTCCCTCCCGTAGCTGTCGCTGTCTGCGATGGTCTATGGAAGCTCCTCACCCGCTCATCTGCTGGTACTGCACCATAATAGAGGTCCCGCCAGTAGGCAATCTCCTCTCCTGCCCGCGGGACATATGCATAGCCTGCCCCTGTGTCCTCCGCTGCCTATCTCCCTACCCTCAGCGCTGTCTCAGCCTTTGTGTAGCGCTGAATCACCTGATCTCTCTCCCGCTCAGTATCCCTGAGCCTCGTCCTGAGCTGATCTCTCTCCCTCTCCAAATCCTGTATCTCATCTGCCTGGCCCTGGCAGATCTCCCTGAGCTCAATCAGCTCATCCTCCTCTGGGTCAGCCCCCTCTACCTCTGCCTGTGGCTCCACCTCTGCAAGTGCCTGCCCCTGTACCTGTACCTGTACTGGTGCCTGTACGGGTACCTGTCTCTGTACATGCCTCTGTGCATGTACCTATCTCTATCCCTTCTCATGTGCCTGTACTGGCACCTGTCCCTGTACCTGTCCCTGTCTTTGTACCTGCCTAGGACCCTGTGCTGTTAGTACCTGTAGGGGCAACCCACCACGACCCCTCACCACCTGAGCCTGTCTCTCTTGTCCACCCTCCCTCTGAGGTGCAACCCTCCTCTCCCCAACTACTCCTCTCCTCCTATGTCAGCCTCTACCCCCATCACCTCCACCATCATCATCATCATCCCCACCTCCATCTCCCTCCAGTAGCTCTCCTGGATCTATCAATCGGGGGAATGGATGCTCTGCCGAATATGTTGTATACTCAGCATCCATCCTAGCGTCCTTGATCTCCGGCCACATATCCCAGGGTAGGGGCACCATCTCTACCAGCTGTGTGACTACCTGATCATATGACAGTAAGGGCCCAAACTGCACCTGATCCCTAACTGTGCAGGCATACATGCCCGAGCCCCGTGGCATCCTCTAGATCCTGCCATACTGCCTGCACACCCTGTCCACTAGCTGTCTCTCTAACACATAGGGCGTACGCCCAATTAGGTACCTACTCTAGAAGGTGTAGGGCAGCTCCACTGCATCATCCTCCCACTCCTCGCAACCTAGATATGGTCTCCATATGACCACATCAATGTCATCGATCACCCGCCGCCAATGCTCCAACCTGCCAATCCGTGGCTGTGATGTGATCATATCATATAAGTGTACAAAGCTACGTCTATGACCCCTACCCCTGAAGTGTATCGGTCGGGTAATCGGCAGATGCTCATAGGCCCATACCTACAGTAGTGTCACTCCACAGCCCAATCCCACTGACCCGTGATAAACAAACTGGTGAAGCTCGTAATACAAATGGGCCAGCACACATGGTCCCCAGGCATATCTGGTGTGCTGCGTCACCAGTGTCTCCAGTGCTCCCCCCCAGCCCACAGCTAATCCCTGTGTCGCCCTGTCTGGACATAGAAATCCATTGATCGCTCCTCCAATCACGGTCGGCAATGCTAACCCTGTAGCGGTCATGGTGTCCCATGCCACGTGCCCTGCCCTCATCTCTAATCTAGGATCCTGAAACACCCGTCTCAATGCCTCCTGATCTCCATCACGATCATATGGAATCAAATCTCCATCAATTGTTATTCGCAGAATCCTGTAGACATCCTCCAGGGTGACTGTCATCTCACCCATCGGCAAATGGAAGGTGCACATCTCAGAATGCCATCTCTCAGCAAGCACAATCAGCAAACCCATGTTTGCCCGAAACTCAGGCACATACAATACATGTCTCAGACCCATCTCCTCGATGGCAGCTCTGTCTCCAACTGACAGCTCAGGTCGCAACCTCTGCGTCGACGGGAATCTCTCCCATGACTCCAGCATCGGCAAGTACTCCTGCAGTCAAGCAAATCAAATCATGTCAGTCATAGTGGCATTCACTGTTTATCACAAAATGCTACTCGTTATCTAAATGCACATAGCTATTTATCCTAGTGACACTCAATGTTCATCACAAAGTGTTACTATCTATCCTAGTAGTACTCCCTGTTCATCACAAAGTACTACGTGTGTGACACTCACTGTTCATCACAAAGTGTTACTCACATTTACACTCCCTGTTCATCACAAAGTGCTGCTCATACTTTGGGTACTCCCTATTCATCACAAAGTACTCTATCTTGGTACTCACTGTTCATCACAAAGTGCCTTGATCTATCCTAGTCTTCCTAGAGGACCTGCTTGAGTGTATCCTCTCAGCAGCTTATCCAATCGACAACGTATGTTCATCATAGAACTGCCGATTTGACCTAGAAGACCAAAACTTGCATTTTTCAACACAAACGCACTTGACTGACACAAACGCGCCTACAGACTGCACAGACGCACCTGTAAAACATAGACGCGCCTGTATACCATAAACGTGCTTATGCTGCTCATAAACACGACTAGACATCGCAGACGCCCCTGAACATCGCACACGCGCCCGCATTCGATGCAGACGCGGTTCCAGACACAGACGCGCCTGGCATCGACACAAACGCGTCTGGAGGACACAGACGCACCTGGCACCGACACAGACGCGTTTCAGCGGTTTTGACATTTTTAAAGCCCTACTTCTAGGCGCATTTATTGCTCTAACTAGCATGCATTAATGACAAAATTAAATGTGTCAAAGTACAAGGAGGTTTGGTGGTACTTACCGGCTCTCCTACCTCTGCTGGCCTCTGAAAATGGCGAACACGGTCGAATCTATGCACGAAAGCCATCGTTGTTGACTGCTCCTGCTCTTTTCTCGCTCTGCACTTTGATCTCGTGAAGGTGTAGATGACAATGAGGATGTATTTTCCCCCGTGGTCTATCTTATAGCCTACCCTAACCCTCACCCTCATTTCCCGAGTCAGTCTTCTTTATTCCGTGACTTTGTCACTTTATTCGGTCAGTCCATTCTATCCCTCCTTTCTTATCGAGAGATTGTCTGCACTCTTTTCAGACATTTTCATCCAATCTCTCGAGGGGGCATATCATTCCCATCTTGGGGCAACTCTGTATCAGTTCATCTTATCTTCTTTGAAACAACACGACAAGCCGCATTGTCTCAAAGAGGGGCAAAATGTAGACACCCAAAATTGTCATGTCTAATTAAATAAATATTTTATTTATTTAATTATCTAAGCCTAATTCTTCTATTAATTAAATAAATCTTTATTTATTTATTTAATTCATTTTATCCTCTTCTAGCCTTATTTCTCATTTAAATAAATACATTTATTTATTTAAATTATCATTTTCCTAAATTAAATAAATATTTTATTTATTTAATTGATCTCATTTCTTCTATTAATTAAATAAATCTTTATTTATTTAATTAATTCATTAGCTTTTTCTACCTATGACACATGTCATTCATCTCTTAATTCCTACACTACCTACCTCTTTCATTATTTTATTATTTCTTCTACCTACCCTCTAATCCTAGCCGACCTCCTTTTTATACCTCTCAATCTTATCCCTCCATTTCTTATAGTGTCTTCTATTTAAGGAGATGCTTCCTTCATTATCAAACCCTAACAACTTGATCATTTGACTATACTACGATCCTACTTGCAACCACATTCCGTTCTTTGTTGAGCTCTTGTGCACATAAAATCTGAGAGCAAATATATCAAGCAAGATCAGTGGAGATAGGAAGAATGGAGATCAAAACCCTATTAAACATGTGATGGTATCATCTTTGTTATTTTGTTTTATTTACATTGTCTTAGGTAATCTTCATATGTTATGGTGGATCTTTGTTATTGTTAGGCTAGGGTTTTGTGGTTGAATTCATTTAGCCTTTCAATCTTGTTATTATTTTTATCCATTTTCACCATACACAGTTAGATGTGGGTTTTATAAGACCCATAGACTATGCATAGTGGATCTCCAACCTAGTCCTAGTAACCAAGCACATTGAGGGCATCAAAAACTGCACTAACTTCAAATATCTAAACAAGGCTTGTCCCAAGGATAAATTTCCGCTTCCAAATATTGATATGATTGTAGATATTACAGTGGGAAATGAAATGTTTTCACTTATGGATGGTTTCTCTTGTTATAATCAAGTCAGGATTGTGCTAGAAGACCAAGCAAAGATAGCAATCACATGTCCTTAGGGAACATATTGTTGGAATGTCATGCCATTTGGTTTAAAGAATGTAGGTGCAACATATCAACAAGCTATGACAACATTGTTCCATGACATGATACATTATATCATGGAGGATTATGTTGATGATATCTTAGCCAAATCACAAACCAAAGAAGATCACCTAGAAGTTATAGCCAAAATATTTGATAGATTAGAACAGTACAAAGTAAGGCTTAATCCTAAAAAGTGTGTATTTGGTGTTACAAATAGAAATCTCTTGGGCTTCATTGTATCAAATAGAGGCATTAAAGTAGACCCTACAAAGGTGAAATCCATCTTATAAATGCCAGCACCAACAACACTTAAATAATTGAGAATTATGCAAGGGAGACTACAATATATAAGATGCTTCATATCACAATTGGCAGATAAGTGTCACCCTTTACAACACCTTTAAAGAAAGGTGTAACATTCAAATGGTCAAAACAATGCTAGGAGACATTTCAAGCTCTGAAAGACTATGTACTTACCACACTAGTGTTAGTGCCACCAATTCATGAAAAACACTATTGTTATATATATCGACCACAAACTCCACTTTGGGTGCTCTCTTTGCCCAATAGGATGATCAAGGAAAAAAAGAGAAATCTACTACATCTGTAGAACCCTTGTAGGCTATGAACTGAATTATACTCTTATTGAGTGTGCATGCCTAGCAGTAATTTTTGCTTCCTAGAAGCTCAGACACTATATGATGTCATAAGATCCATCTCATTGCAAAGTTTGATCCACTCAAGTATCTATTAAGAAGAGTTTCATTAACCAGAAGGTTAGCTAAATGGGTGATGATCCTAAGAAAGTTTGACATTGAGTATGTTGATAGGAAGGCCATCAAAGGATAGATAATTATAGATCAGTTGGCAGAGGCTCCAATGCAAGACCACCATCCAATACTGATAGACTTCCTGGATGAATTTGTCTTAACAATCACAACATCTATCACTTTGAAACTATACTTTGATGGATCACATACAACAATGGAGTAGGAGTGAGAATCCTATTTATCACCCCTCAAGCTAATTATATCCCCAAATCATTCACAATAAGCTTCCCATGCACTAATAACATAGTTGAATATGAATCACTAATAATATGACTTTAGACTATCATACAATGAAAGATCAAAGAACTACAAGTCTATGGTGATTCTCAGCTTATAAACAACCAAGTGAATGATGATTATGATACCAAGGATAATAAACTCACACCCTACAAACAGTTGGTAGAATAACTCAAGCAACATTTCTCCAGCATCTCTTTTGAGAAAATCCCTAAAGTACATAATAGAGTTGATGATGCAATGGAAATTGTGGGATCTCTCCTTGATATGCCAAATAATGGAACTCAGATTGAGTTCGTAGTATAGTAGTTGATGGTACCTTCATATGAAATACCTGCTTCAGAATATGTTTGTGTCATAGTGGGACCTAAATCCCCATAGTATCAAGAAGTCTACTCATATTTACATGATTAGTATATGCCTCCAGATCTTTCATCCAATTAGAGAAAGACCCTCATACGGTAGGCATCTAGATACACACTTATTGTAGACACAATGTATAGAAGAAGATTGAATACCACCTTGCTTAGATGTCTCAATACTGAAGAAGCAAAACAAGCACTAAAATAAGTTCACGATGGAATCTGTGGTGCCCATGTCAATGGCCCAGCTCTAGCCAAGAAACTATTGAGAATAGGATACTACTGGCCAACAATGGAAAAGGATGCTTACAAGTATGTTCAAAAATGCAAACAGTGCTAAATACATGGAGATCTAATTCATGCACCTACACAAGACTATCAACCCATCACATCACCATGGTCATTCTCACAGTGGGAAATTGATCTAGTAGGAAAAATCAACCCTACCTCATATAATGGACCCAATTTTATTATCACTACCACTAAATATTTTACAAAATGGGTCGAGGAAATCCCTATGACCTACACCACTAGAAATCAGATAGAAAAATTCATCCTAAATTATATTATCTATAGAAATGGAGTCTCGATGTGTATTGCGATAGATAATGGGCGTCCCTTTAAAAACCAAGAGGTCACAAAACTTTGTGAGGAATTCCATATCCAACAATGCTTTGCAACTCCATACTATCCCCAAAGCAACGGTCAAGCCGAGGCAACAAACAAAAATATATTAGAAATTTTAAAGAAAGTTGTCAACAAAGTTGGATGAGACTGTCATCTTCAACTAAATCCAGCACTCTGGGCCTATCAAACTATGTACACACAACCACTAGTGCAACATCATACTCTATGGTATATGGTTCAGAAGCCAATATGCCTATTAAGGTAGAATTTCCATCGCTAAGAGTCTCTCTAAAACACATCATATCAGAAGAAGACTACAGAGTCGCAGGCTTGCAAGAACTTGAACTATCGGATGAAAAATGGCAAAGCACTCTGAATCATTTATAAGGGTACCAAAATAGAATGATATGAATCTATAATAAAAGAGTAAGACCACATTGCTTCGAAGTATGGGATATCATCCTTAAGGAGAGCCAAAGGAACTTAGCAGAACGCAAAAAAAAATAGGAAGATTTGAGCCTAACTAGTTAGGCCCTTTTGTAATAATCAGAGTAGTTGGAAATGATGCTGATAATCTAACAACAATGAAGGGATATCCACTCCCAAATCCTATGAACAACATGCACCTTAAAAGATATTACATCTAAGGGTTGGGTTAATTTAGTCTTTACTTTCTTCATTTTCATGTCATTTTCTTTAAAGCATTGCATCTCATATAAGTTTCTTTCCTAAATGCATCACATTTGTAATCTTCATAGCACATTGTCTCTGCTTCTGCATATAGCTGCATCAATAAAGCAAGGATATTGTCTAAGTCGTTCACTTGTCTGCACTAAATGAAGAGAAGGTGGTCTCATTTCCTAGATATTGGTACATGAAGTTTTAGGAAGTCTTAGGTCATTCACCTTCAATGTCACCTTGTGATTAAGCTTTATCCATGGTTGGGTAGAAGTTTCACTATTGAGTCTCATTCCCCAAAATCTATCAGTTGTTATATCTCACACATTAATCAAATGCTCTAAGTCATTACAGATACCTAGTTGGTCATGTGGCTAGTGAAAAATCCAATATTTTTCTTTAGCGTTGTTGTAATCATCATACCCAAGTAAGTTTCATTACTTACAAGTTAAGGCAAAAAAATAAAAGAAAAAAGTGTTATGCCAAAATCCATATCAAAATATCAAGGCAAAAGAGAAATGATAAATAATTGAAATATGATGCATACAAGTGCGATAAAAGCTTGACTATGGGAACATGCGAGTAAATCCATCGGGGCTATGGATGCCTACTAGAAATGGAGCAATAACCTCGTCGAGGCTATAAATGCCTGACTAGCAGTGAGGCTCTATCTAGGATGCTTTTGAAGTCAGAATAACACGTAGATAGTCACATAGGATTCTAAGGGTCTCTAATGGTTATAAGAGTTGGAATAAATTCAATTGCACACACGTGGGAAAAAGAAAATCAAAGTCAAAAGAATCAGTGGGGAAGTTTTCCATGTCTCCATTTATAAATCTTGGTTACATAGTGTGTTAAATTGGATGGTCTAGGGTCTTTTGAGAACATATTAAACTCCTATCTCTAATATGTTACACACCTTTAATTGAATTAGTGCATTTGAGAATGAAAGACGCATGCCATCATCCTTGTTCGACTAGGAAATGCATCTTCATTATGCATACTACATTAACATAGGTCATGCCAAAAATTCATTTTCTCCATGTGCATGTTGTAGATCATAATGTCATCATAGGTTTGCATACTGGGGGCATAGCTGAAAAAAATCCTAAAAATCAAATAATGTCTTGAAAAAATCATAAAAATCGTAAAAAAGTCCTAAAAAAATTTTTAAAATGAGACAAAGTCATGAAAAACCCCTAAATATCATAAAAAAATCCTAAAAAGGAATCCAAACAAATCGAAAACAAGCAAAAATCAAAAAAACATCGAAAACTTGCAATAAAATGTCTCACAAGAATCAAACACCCTAGCAGATATCTAGCAAACACTTCGCATGAATTTCACAAAGGATAAAACTATCTTACCAAAATCTGCAATCAAGTGCTCAAACTGTCTTATCAATCGTATCACTATCCATATCAAGTGATCATTATCTTGTCTTAAACAGAGATGGATACACTTGAAATCAGACAGGTCAGTCTTAGACGAGGTCCAAACTTTCTGAGATCAGACATTATCAAGCATCACATCAAACAATCAAAGCAAAGGCACAGTCAGTATAGTTGTTGAGTTTTATGTAATTTGGTTTTTATCTTTTATCAATTGGCGAAGATCATGTTTCTATGCTACTCAAGGATGTCCAAAAGTGACTAGAGGAGCTATGATGGGAATGATCCTTTTCTTTATTTGTTGTTTGTGGTGTGAACCAATGAAGTTTTGGGGCAATGGTGTTATGGATGTCTGTGATAAGTGCGTTCAATATCTAAATGTCACACATACCTCAACTCCTAGCATCATTATCAGAATGGAGGGTTCACTCCTATTCTGCTACGTGTTTGTTCTTGCAATGAGATATCTTTGCATCTTGGTTCTTTATACCCTAATGTACACAGCTTCATTGTTGCATAATAAGGCTCAATTATGAATACGTGTTGCACTATAAATAAAGACACAAAGGATCATTAATCATCAACCATATCATTTCATTTTTCTAAATTTCGTCATGTTGATTGTATCAATAAAGATCATTCTTCATTTAAGTATCTTTTTCATGGATTGACCTAATTATTCTTTCTCATCATTCCATCATTTAACATCATCTCTCATCAATTTTTCCCTCTTTCATCCTACTAACATTTCTTCTAATTAATTGAGTCTAAAGGGTAAAGCAATATTCTGGCACATTTGAAATAAAAAGAATTAGTTGATTCATTTAGTTGCATTACATTGATTCATTTAATTGCATTCATTTATTTGATTCATTTAGTTGCATTACATTGATTCATTTAGTTACATTACATTAGTTGCATCATCATCTTTAAATAATTTAGTTTCATTATTACATAAAATCATTTAGTTGCATTATAATATCAATCATTATAAGTGCATTATCATTTGAACCACCTTTATATAGTTGCATTCATTCATTGAACTCAAAGTCAATCACATACATTTCATTTAGTGATTGCATCAAACATCATTTAGATTCATTACCATTTAAATTATATTAATTTAGGATACTTTAATTACATTTTCATTTAATCACATAACATTGCATTCATTTTAGTATACATTCATGAATCATAAACACCATATAAGATCATTACATAGAACTGCATCACATAGAAAGCATAAATAAAATCATATAGATTGCATCATAAAAGCATAATAAAATAATGCATCATCAATAGAACACAAAGCATATAAACCACTGCCAAAACTACATGTCATATATAACTCAAAAATGATAATGTATCAAAATATACAACAAAAGACTAGTGGCTCAAATAACATCATCAATAAGTATCAACCGACACTGGGAGGGTCATGCCTACTAGATCCTGCCCCAGGATGTCTTGATGGTGCCTGAGGTGGACCCATCACTCCAACACTGCTCATGTCTTGACTCTACAATTGTGATTTGCTTTAAGATCAAGAGGCTCAATATCTAGGTACTCTCTGACCCTCAGGGACAACTGCCTCATAGTGATGATGCTAGTATGTTGTCTCATATCCAGCATGGAATAACCTACCATCCATCTGACGTGCATCTGTGCTAGCAGAAAAATATCTCTGATAAAGAGTCAACACACAATTGCGCCCTCCACATAGCCTCATCTTGCTCTCTCTAGAGATGATCCCTCTTTGCAACAATCTGATCTCTCTCTCTCTCCAAGGCTACATAATCCCTATGAAATAGATCCCTATCATCACTCTATCTCTACCTCAACCTTGCAATCACATCCTCTAAACTCTAGATTCATGCTCTTATCACCTATAGATCATCATCATCATCACCATCTCCACCCTGTCTTCCATCTCCACCTCCCTCCATAGCAGAAGAATCCCCAAGAGTGGGCATATCAATGTCCTCTCCCACCTCATCATCATCGTCCCCTCGACTGATGTATGATCCTGATGTAGAACCATCGCTATCACCACTATCCTTCGAATTGCTAGACTCGATGTCTCCACTGATGTCTACTTCCTCATCACCCTCATCCTCCTCCTCCTCCATCTCCTCCTCCTCAAGTGCTGCTCCAATAGCCGCAACATATCCTCCTCTCCTTCCATGTGGCCTATGGTGCTGAATCTATTGTGGCCAGATAGGAACTATGGGATCTGTTAAAGGAATAGGTCTGTGTGGCACCCACCAACCCTTGTACGAAAGAGTGGTCCTTGGATCAGCTAACCCTTCTTCCCAACCCCACTACACTACATGAAGAAAATCAAACTTGGCCACAACAACATGAGCCTAAATGCAAGCACCCCAATCACTGATCTCATGAGTCACATGAGAAAAATATGCAGTCACATCTGGTATACACTATACCTCTCCAAACTGTTGAAGTACCCATCCTAGAAGATGTATATCAATGATTTGTTGGGTATCCAAAGACCAACCAATAAGATACCTTTGCTGACAATAGAATGGTAAGTGTTGAGCATCATCTTCCCAACCAGGGCAATCCAAATATGGTCGCCAAGTGAAGTACTAAAGAATGTCAAGTTGATGCCTCCAGTACAAGGTGTTCCCCAAACCCCTATGTCTGATCCCTGGAGTGTACCTACATGCATAAGGCTGCTCACCCTCAAGATCTACATGAACAACTAGCCAAGAGGTAGTTATATGCTCCCAAGCCCACACCTAGAGCAAAGTAACTCCACATCCAATAGATCTATGCCTAAGGTATACAATATCGTGCATCTAGAAATATAAGATCGTAAGAAGACACGGACCCCAAGCAAATATGCGCCTGTGAACAATCATGTCATGGAGCACACGACCCATCCAACTAGAAATCAATGAGTCCTCCTATCAGGTATCAAAGGACCCACTACAATACTACTCAAAACTAAAGTGAGATCATCATAGTCCATATGTTCCTACGGTATCTCATGATGGCCTCTCATATACAAATCCTGTTCAGTGTACTCAAAGAGATCACATAATCTAGTAATACCTAGTCTGTGCCCATATACAAATCTGGCTCCATGGATCAAAATGTGCAAAATACACCAGACATCCTCTAAGGTAATTGATGCCTCACCAGTGGGTAAATGGAATAAACAAGTCTCTGAATGGCATCACTCAACCAACGCTCTAACCATGGCCCTATTGAACGTAGCCTTAGGCAAGTGTAGTACATGATATAATCCCACATGTTGGATCAAAGCAATATCCTCTGCAAGCAACTCATCTCGGTGGTCAAGACCATCAGGCCGCATTTGTCTGCAAACCAGTACACTCAAATTCTCCTGCAAGAGAAATCAAGAGAAATATGTCAGATAAACTATTCTCATGACAAATCATAATTTATACATGTTAAAACACTAAACTTTACAATGAATGTGAATTACTTGTGTCAAATGTGAATCATTATAATCTAATGTGAATCATTTGAATCGAATGTGTAGCATTAAGATCGCTTGTGAATTTACCAGGATGAATGCGCAACAATAACATCAATTGCATATCAATACCATTGAATGCAAAGCATTTAATCAAATGCGCATTACTAAAATCAAATACAAACTACTTGAAGCGAATGTGGATAAATTGATAAGTGAATGCGCATTAGTTAAGAAATTTTTCTCTAAGGAAATTTTCAAACATTGGACAAAAACAGGTAAAAAATGAGAAAAATTTTCAAAAAGCATACCATGCCTCTATTCTTGAGTGGTCTCTAGTATAATCGGACTCGATCTGACAAGTGCAATTGTGCTCGGTGACTGACCATGATGCTTGCAAAGTCGCAGGAAAGCAAGAATATCAAAATAGAACTCTATGAACTCAAAGAATGCAAATGACCAAATGAAAGGGCTAAATCACTATTTATAGCTCAAAATTAGGGTTTTTACCACTCTAACGGTCATGGACCCTCTAAACTTCAAAGAACTTGTAGACCAGTCAAACGGATTCAGAATCGTACGAAACTTGACACAATTGCTCACTAGCATTGTATCGGAAAAAAAATCTAAATTCTATAATTTTTCGACCACTTTTCCCGAGGGGGCATATTTAGACCCTAAAAGCATCATCGAGGCATACCAAGGTAGAATTTTTTTGTTTTCTTTGAAACAACATTGTTCAACATTGTCTCAAAGAGGGGAAAATGTAGACACCTAAAAATATCTCATTAATCACACACTAATTATTTGTATTATTAATTAGGTAATTCTTTAATAATTTAAGTAAGCTAATTATTCTTTTGAACTGACTCAATCATCATCTTTCCACATTATTAATTATTCAATTTCTATATTTTAATCAATTTATCATTAACCCCTTTCTCAAATATTAATTAAATATTGATTATTTAATTAATTACAATTAATTCCCTTAATTAAATAATCTTATTATTTAATTAATCCCATTTCTAATGATTGAATAATTTCATTTAAATTATTTAATTCATTCATTCATTCCTCGAAATCCCCAAATTTGAATTTCAACTCATTTCAACCAATTTCATTTTCTCCAAAATTCACATTTCACCAAATCTGAATTTCAATAAATTTTAGTAAATCTCATGTGTATTCAATCATTCAAAAATCCAAATTCAATTTCAAATCAAAATGAAAATGAATTTCAATTCAAAGTCCTAAAACACATGTTGAAAATCCTAACTGGTTCATCAAATCAATTAACTAATCAGTTAACTCAATTAACTAATCAGTTAACTCAATTAACTCTCCAATATCCCCTTTTCACTCTCAGTCACCTTTTCTGACTAATCAATCAAATTGGTCATCTCCCTAATCAAATCAATCATCTAGTCAATCAATTCAGTCCACTAGTCAATCAATTAAGTCAACTATCCAATCAATCTTGTTAACAGATCAATCAATCCACTTAACTGATCAATCAAAATCAGTGAACAATCAATTAACACTTTAGTTCCAAATCTCAACCCATCTCACTTCAAAATATATAAAAGCAAGGCTTATTTCTCAAATTCAATCTAGAATCATGATCTTCAAAATAATTGTCTATCATATGCAGGAATCCCAGTGCAACACCTGAGAGCCACCTATCACACAATTTGGAGAAGAGCAATGGAAGCCACGATGCAAAATAGGGAATTTGATTAGTTTAATTATTCAATTCTTGCATCTATATTTCATTGTCATTTAGGAGTGGATTTTAATTGGATTAGAGTTTGTGATTCGCTCTTATATATCTGATTAATTATGACTAATTTTACCCCTGAAATAGATATGTCAACTCATTGGTCCCGATTCCCCATGGTATGGTGAGTTTTACACTTACCTACATGATCAAATCCTTCCACCACACCAATCAAACAATCAATGAAAAACCTTCATACGTCAATCCGCCCGCTACACTATCATTGCCTGGTACTCTCCTCCGATGTTTAGAGAAGGGTGAGGTGATTATAGCTTTAGAATAAGTACATGAAGGAATTTGTGGGGCTCACTCAAGAAACCCTTCATTGGCTAAAAATATCATGAGGATAGGAAAATATTGGCCCTCCATAAAAAGACTCCTCGTACTTTGTCAGAAAGTGCAAGAAGTGCCAAGTACATGGAGATTTGATACATGCACCAGCGCAAGAACTGCAACCCATCGCAACACTTTGGTCTTTTTGTCAATGGGGACTTGACCTTGTGGGTAAAACCCATCCATCTTCATCCAATGGTCATAACTTCATCATTATCACCACTAAGTACTTCACAAAGTGGATCAAAGTCGTTCCACTCACCCAAGTCACCATCAAGCAGCTCGCCTCATTCATCCTAAATTACATCATTTGTCGGTATGGTGTTCCCATGTCCATCATCACAGATAACGAGCTTCCCTTCAAAAATTAGGATTTTTGAGAACTCTGTGAGAATTTTCATATCCAACACTGTTTCTCCACCCCATATTACCCGCAGGGAAATGGTCAAGCAAAATCCTCAAACAAGAACATATTGAGGATCCTAAAAATGACAGTCAATGATGTCAATCGTGATTGGCACATTTGTTTGAATCCCGCACTATGGGCATATCGAACTAGCATTCAAACCCCTACAAGTGCAACCGCATACTCACTAGTCTATGGAGCAGAAGTTATATTTCCTATTGAGATAGAATTACCATCTCTATGAGTTTCCTTGCACAATTTGATTAATGATGAAGAGTATCGAGTTTCCCATCTTCAGGACTTGGAACTGCTTGATGAGAAGCGATAAGCTACCTAAAATCACCTTAAGGAATATCAGTAGCGCATGAGAAGAAGCTATAATCATAGGGTCAAACCTCGCACATTTGAGGTAGGAGATCTTCTTCTCAGAGAAAATCCTCACAATCAACCAAACAAAGAATATTGGGGCAAATTTGAATCCAAGTGGCTGAGTCCATATGTCATCACTATCATCTTTGGGTGTGGGGTATATCAGTTAGCAACTTCAGAAGGGGAACCATTGGCAGACCCAATAAACAAAATGCACCTCAAAAAGTTCCATACATACGCTATGCAAAGCATCAGGCTCAAAAAAACTTAGAAAATACCAAAAACATTAAGAAAAAGTCCTGAAAAAAGCAAGAAAATAGTTTTTTTTTTAAATCATTCATCCAAATGGTGAAAACCACTTGGTGGTGCCTTAGATAAGTACGATGGTGAAAAATTGGTAAACAAGCACCATTCGTAAAGGCTATCACTCAATTGTCTTTCAGACATGTTGTACTCACATCCATTGCATTCACTCATACATCATATCTATCATGGGTTGTTGTTGATCCGCAATCAGGGTTATTACCTCATGTGTCTTGCATCATGATTTCACACTAATACCTACCTGGGGACACCTTTTAATCTAATGATGGGAGTGGATTCTCAATACTGGTGATTCATCGAGTTACTCATTTGTAAAAATGTCCTGAAATAACACCAAAAACATTCGGAAAATATCCTGAAATAATTCCAAAAACATTCAAAAAATGTCCTAACGAAAAGTAAAAACATTCAAAACATACAGAAAAACTCAAAAACATTAGAAACATCAAAATCAATCAAAAACATTGCAATAAATTAGTCCTTGTACATAAACAGTGAGCTAGGCGCAAAACAATATCTACACTACCTGCCAGATAACCAACTATCAACTCAACAAAAAAGCAAATATATGTGCAACACGTACACGAGACCGTCTTAAACAAGGATACATCCTTCCTTCAAAACAAGACATGGTGAGATATCTCTTTGATAAGAAGATTTTGTTTGGTTGTTAAACATTTGGTCAGATTACTACTTTTTATATCAGGTTCCTATGCTGCTCCAAGATATCCACAAGTGATTAGAGTGGCCCAAATGGTATATGATATTTTTTTCTTTGTTTTTTGTCTACGAATTGTTCCAATGAAGTTCTAGAGCAAATACTAATGGTGTCTACGTGGGAAGCTCACTAAGCTACGAGATCCTATGCAAAACTACAAGTCATGGATCAGTATGGCTTTCGGACTACATTGTATACCTCAACCATATGTATATGAAGCAAAATGGAGGGGAACATTCCTTATCTGCGATGTTTGTTTACAAGTGCAATGTTCGACCTTGGTTTTTGATACCTTGGCCAAGATTGGTACTAAAATGCTCAATGAGGAAATAAAGCATTATGAACCAGCTATGGATCATCCATTTCACCTCATTTGTATATATTGCATTTTGTTACATATCACCCATACATCTAGTTATTCATTCATTGCAAATATTTGGTGTGCATGCATATGCAAGAAATAGGGTTGCTATGAGAAAGGTAAGTATATCGGACTATCTTGTAAGATTGTGACGGAGTACTCTGATACACATCACCTCACATCTACATCTTGCATTTTCATAGTATGACCATTCATAATTTCATTTGGTGCATTTAAAAATCATCATCATTTGATATCTCATTATTATTATTATCATTTTATATATCATTTTCTTCATATCATCATCATTAATTATCATTTTTATCCATACATATATCATACCATTATTATTATTATTATCATTTCATTTATCATTTTCTCCATATCACCATCATTAATTATCATTTTTATCCATACATATATCATTTTCTCCATATCATCATCAGAATTATCATTTTTATCCATACATATATCATTTTATCATATCATTATTATCATTGTCAACATTTAAAAATCTTCCTTTAATACCTCATTATTATTATTATCATTTCATATATCACTTTCTCATATCATTATTATCATTATCATTAAAAATTATCATCATTTATCGTCATCGTTTATTGCACTCATTATTATACATCAACACTTTCCATTTACAATACTTTTTACATCAATCAATCAGTGCATATCATTCATCACATTTATCAACATCATCACATAAGCATTAATCACATCAAATTATGTAGCATATGCATCCATAAACATATATAATAATCATCTGAAGGACATAAACATCATAGCATACATAAAAAAATAACCTGCATTCATATAGTAGTATCTGCATCAAAATCATTACATTATAGCATAAATCAAAATCATACATCCTGAATTTAATCACATGCATATATCATCACATCAAAAATCATACTTGTTATAAATAATCCATACATATCTTACACCTACATAAACATCATAACATAAATCAGGCTCATCATATATATCGCAAGCATGCATCCATACATCATCATAAAACAAACTGCATCATAAACACATATAAGGTCCATTGTAATGCCCCATCAGGAACCTTGAAGGAAAACCCACAACAAGGGTGAAACAATTTTTTTTTCTAAAGTATAAACATCATAAGTGCATTTACACAACATGCACAAAACACAAGCGGAAGACTTACACCAGAATTCCTTAAGGGTTACCAATGAAGAATTAACTTCAAGAATAAATTCCACAAAATCATAAATCCACATATGCGTCATTAACTCAATGATCACAAGGAGCCATAAGCAAATAAAGATTCATCATAGATAGATTGAAAGGATACAATATAATTTCCACTTCAATAAGCATTTACTAACATCATCAAGGAAACTGATAAAAACATCCCATCATAGGATTAAATTGCTCTTCCAATATATAGCTTCTCAATATACATATAAGGACAGATCTCATCCAGTTACAAGGTTACATAAGATCAATGATACAATGACCACAAGGGTCTCCAAATAAAAAATAATCTTCAAACAAGAGATGAAGCATGAGTCACGAACCACAGGAACACCTGCGAAGCCAATCCTCGCATGAAGGTACATAACCCAACATCTAATGGGAAGTGGCACTACCACTCAACCATGTAACTCCCAAATGGAATCACCCCACTGTGCTAGGAGATAGCTGAGGACCCTCAACCAAGCATTGTTGGCATTTTTGATGATGTTGTTGTGATCATCATTGATGGACACACACTTGCCTTGAGATCACTTTTTGTACGTATGAGTTATGCTCAACCGGTATTTGTTCCAACCGGTATTATGTATTATAGTCTTTATACTATCGGTGTTTTGTAGAAAGTGTTTACTGATCCCAACCGATATGAACACCCAAGCAGTATGAAGAC
The DNA here is from genome assembly GCF_030272615.1 of Cryptomeria japonica. NCBI lineage: Eukaryota > Viridiplantae > Streptophyta > Pinopsida > Cupressales > Cupressaceae > Cryptomeria > Cryptomeria japonica. The sequence goes on from NC_081407.1 coordinate 619,283,496, forward strand.
CTCAAGCGGTTCGAGGATCCCAAAGAGGTACGAAGAAACAAAGCGGTTGTTATCATTTTTCCCAGTCTTCATTTTGGCAAACCGGTAATTGGTAAAATGTGTGAACTGGTAATCAGTAAAATATGTGAACCGGTAATAGGTAAATGTATGAACCGGTATTACTATGTGATGAGTTACCAACTGGTATTATTTTTGTGATGAGCTATCATCCACCGACACTTTGGTGGTGATTCTGTGTCGTGTTACCAAATGTGTCCAGATGCACTAAACCTAGGAACTTGCAATGTAATCCTATTGGACTGACATGAAATCAGATTCCTTTAAAAGGACATCATGTATAGGGTTTTAAAAGTTGTTAGGGTTTTTTTGTGGTTGATGAATTTTTTGCATGTGCGATCACAGAAGAAGATAAGGTCTATGTGAAGAAACAGGGTGTGAAGATTTTGAAGACTGAAGTAATGTTGAAATGCATTAACAATGAGCCATCAAGGATCTAACCAAGCATACTATGCTAGTTTTTAGATCACTCACTTGTTGATTACTCATATCTTCGACAAGTCTGTAACCCTTAACCGGGTAGGCCTAGCAAAGCCTTTGTAAATCCTCTAACAAGGTGGTTCGCAACTATGGATCATTGATGGACACACACTTGCCTTGAGATCACTTTTTGTATGTATGAGTTATGCTCAACCGGTATTTGTTCCAACCGGTATTATGTATTATAGTCTTTATACTATTGGTGTTTTGCAGAAAGTGTTTACTGATCCCAACCGATATGAACACCCAAGCGGTATGAAGACCTCAAGCGGTTCGAGGATCCCAAAGAGGTACGAAGAAACAAAGCAGTTGTTATCATTTTTCCCAGTCTTCATTTTGGCAAACCGGTAATTGGTAAAATGTGTGAACTGGTAATCAATAAAATATGTGAACCGGTAATAGGTAAATGTATGAACCGGTATTACTATGTGATGAGTTACCAACCGGTATTATTTTTATGATGAGCTATCATCCACCGACACTTTGGCAGTGATTCTATGTCGTGTTACCAAATGTGTCCAGATGCACTAAACCTAGGAACTTGCAATGTAATCCTATTGGACTGACATGAAATCAAATTCCTTTTAAAGGACATCATGTATAGGGTTTTAAAAGTTGTTAGGGTTTTTTTGTGGTTGATGAATTTTTTGCATGTGCGATCACAGAAGAAGATAAGGTCTGTGTGAAGAAACAAGGTGTGAAGATTTTGAAGACTGAAGTAATGTTGAAATGCATTAACAATGAGCCATAAGGGATCTAACCAAGCATACTATGCCAGTTTTTAGATCACTCACTTGTTGATTACTCATATCTTCGACAAGTTTGTAACCCTTAACCGGGTAGGCCTAGCAAAGCCTTTGTAAATCCTCTAACAAGGTGGTTCGCAACTATGGATCTAAAATACTCTCACAAGGTATTCTTTAATCAGACTTATCTCCTAATAGAGATTGAGATTCCTAACAGGATCTGTTCTGGTAAAGAACATTGTATGACCTTAACCAGTCTGGTTACTATTCTACATGATAGTTACTTGTGAGTTTCATCTCACCGTGGTTTTTCCCATTTGGGTTTCCATGTCAAAATCTCTTGTATTAGGGTAATTGTGCTTCTGTGGGTGAATGCCTTATTTGTTGTTTGGTTTGCATTTGTGTTAACCGGTTTGTTAGTTAAACTGTTATACCGGTTTACTGCTAAATTGTTTAAGTGTTTAAGTTCAGTATTTTTTGGTATACTAATTCACCCCCCCTCTTAGTATTCATCAAGCATAAGCATGACATGGTTGAAAAAACAATACAACTCCATGATAGCAAAAAAAGACTCCAAAAGAATCCAGGTGACTCAACATCACAAACACAAGTGAACCAAATGAGAGAGTGTCATCGCATAGCTTAAGATGGATACCCTAATACAGCCTTCATAGGTAGCAGCTCACTGTCCTGGTAACCTCTCCCGAGCCTCTGGTCCCAACTAAGTCTCATGCGGACCCTACTAGCCTTTCATGTAGATAAGGTGGTCGGTTTGCAATTCCAGGCCTTCTCGCAACATTATGAGCCCTGTACTAGCACTCACCTATGCACGAGGTACAATTATCTTTATTAATGGTATGATACTACCCACCTAATCAATTCATTAGATTACCAGTTATTATCTAACTTTCTTTGGGTCATAATACCTACCACTTTGGGTGCAACCCCCAAACAAAAACCACTCTCTCAAAGGACACTACACAAACATGGTCACTCCCCGAGGACCCTATGGCAAAGCAAACAGCCATAACACCACTATCAAAAACAAGTGGTCAAAGAAGGACATACTGACTCTTGGCTAACCATAAGGCAAAGAAACTACATGGTTAAGACGATAAAACCAGCATATATCTCTTGGTCAAAGGTACCAATTACACCACCATAGGATGACTGAACCATAGACCAAATATCACAATAAACACTTGCAAGGACAACTAAATACATCAAGTTCGCGCTCAGACAATCTTTGAGAAAATCAGCATCATAAGCACTTGCAACATCATTGATTCAATCATAAATAAAACACTCTTGCAGCAGTCACATTATTCAATTCCCAAATCAATGTTCCCTCAGGAATGAAATCCACATTAAACATTCAACCGGTTATAACATGAATTCCTAAAAAGCATTTAAATTCATTTCCAGAATATAACCAAATCTACCAATCTGAATCTCTACTTCATGCCTTTATTTCCATTGATAAATCTATTAACCACAAAAAACATCACATAAAAAAATCACCATTTATGCTTAACATAAAACAACCACTTTAACATGTTCACTTAACAAAACTAAATTAATTTATAACATATCAGTTTGCACCAATAAGGCACAGGGTCAAGCTGTGGCAAAAGCCAACCCACAGTAGTGTTGTTGCCGAGGCAACAGACACTACCTACCGGTAGTGCTACTACCACTGGTAACAGCCCTACCAATCGGTAGCGCTGCTACCACTGGTAACAGCCACTACCGATCGATAGCACTGCTACCAACCGGTAGCAGTACTGTCGAATAGTAGTGCCGCTACCAAACGGTAGCAATCCTACCGATCAGTAGTGCTGCTACCAACCGGTGGCAGTCCTACAGACCGTTAGCACTGCTATTGCATAGCGGTGCTACCGACCACTAGTTCTGCTACCTGCAGGTAGAAGACACTACCGACTCATGTGATAGGCAAGCCCATCATGGGAGAGGTAAAGTCTACAAACAAACCAAAAATGCATGCCTCCAAGGCATTCTAAAACCAAAAGATCACCAAATCAATAACCACAAATAACATTCCATTTCCAGAATTATTTCACGAGCACACACAGACAGTGCCAATTTCCAAAATTTTGAGAAAGAGTTTACCAGCAAGGTAGATGGTGAAATAAACATGCTGGAAAGAATAGTTAGCCAATTCATGACAGTATAGAAACAAGGATGCTCACAACAAACCCAATCTAACATTCTTTTTTCAAAAGGAGAAGTAAATCAAGAAGTTGATTTTCAAGATCAAACACACACCAGATAGAGGAATGAATCATTTCCTTCCTAAATGCAAATATATGATATAGATTTCACAAAACCAACAATAATAAACACTATTTCTTCCATTCCAATTATTACACAAACATCTACAGGAAGATTGCATGAATTTTCCATACATAGGAAGCAAACTGAAAATTTCAAAAACCAAAATTCAAAACAAGAAGGGAACCTCCAACCTTGAAGAAAATAGCAAGCAAGAGGTGAAGAAAATCAAGTCTTGAAACCAATTACAATCTCCAACTCCTCCAGGAAGTTTCCCAGAAATATTTTCTTCTCTCCAAAATTTCTCTTCTTCCCCTGCCGTGAATGCCCAGAATGGATGCCCAAAATATCTTTTAACCTAAGCTTCTAGGTTAAAGTTATTTCATCCAATCAGATTTAAATATTTTAAAACTAAAAGGCAATCAGATTTATTTCTTTTTCCATAAATACTTTCTTCAACATAAGCTTTTAACCCTTTTAAATGGCTAGGCAATTTATTTATTTCACAAAAATATCAATGCAACTTTACACAATACATTAAGCCATTTAACCATTTAATCTAGAAATCATTAATTTAAATAAATTAATAATCACAGAGCATAATAATCAACTAATTACGCCAACATGAGATAGCATCTTCCATTTAAATTAAATAATCATTTAAATAAATGAAAACACACAAAACCAAGAAAGATCAAATGACGACCCTCAAATGACCAAACCAAGGCACTATGACTCGCATACCACCCAAACAGGAAAGACACAACCAGCTGACAACACTCACACGAGTGTAACTGCGATCAAGCTAGGGTACCACAACTATCTCCTCCACTCCCATCAGATATATAAGGCATGCTCAGAACTGCGAAACCAGGCGGAGTCAATACCCCATACCTACCTGGTACTAGTACCTACAATGTCCTACACCAAAGAACCACACATGCATATAGACATATATATATATATATACAGAAATGGCATGCACACCGATGAAGGAGAATCGTGACGTTCCTTGTCTTGTTGGAGTGAGTGAAGGAAAATCATCCCCTCGCATCCCAATACACTTGCAAACATGCAACATATAAATAACGCATCACAATATAAGGGAAAAGTGTTAGTCCATGATAAAGATCCATAAAATAACATTATCCATAAGCACTGAACTACTACACAAAAGCTTACACCATAAATCCAGATAAAGCCTGAAATACATCGCATAATATCCAAATCAAAATACAATAATATTCCATAGAACAGTCACTGAAGTAACTCAAAACATACAAAAGAGGTTGATCGAGGAGGGGTACTACATCCTCCCCCCCAAGCCTAGGCTTACTCTTGGAATCCTAAAATAGATAAGAATAACGCTCTCTTATCTTTGTAGCATCCTCCCAATTTGCAAAGGACTCGTCACTAGGGTCCCATAGGACCCTTACCTACTCGATGGTACAACCCCTGAGGGTCAAATCCTGATGCTGAAGGACGCGCATGGGCTCCATGGAAAGTTGCCCGTCCTCGACCTGCAAAGAATTCCAATCAAGAACATGGGTCACATCACAATGATAAGGACGAAGAACAAAAACATGAAAGACATCATGGACGCAGGATAGACTCGGCAGCAAGGCAAGACGGTAGGCAACGGGTCTTATCCTCTCAAGGATCTCAAAAGGGCCTACAAAATGAGGCGCCAACTTATAACCCTTTCCATAATGGATCAGACTCTTCTGTGAATGCACTCTCAAGAACACATAGTCGCCAACAGAAAATTGGCGATCAACTCTATGAGCATTATCATACTTCTTCTGCCTATCCTGGGCAACAACCAAATACCCACGAATCAACTCAACCTGCTACTCCATCTCACGAAGAAATTTAGGCCTAAACACACCCTATCCTCCAACCGATCCTAACTCAAAGGAGTACAACAAGGACAACCATACAATTCCTAGAAGGGTAACATGCCTATAGAGCTATGATATCCGTTATTATAAGCAAACTGCACAAGGCAAAGATATTCCTCCCAACACGACTGTTGATCCATAACATACATGTGAACCATGTCCTCCAAGACTTGATTCACACACTCAGTCTGACCATCGGTCTCTGGGTGATAAGATGAACTTAAGTTCAACTAGGTCCCCAAAGCATGCTGAAGTGAGGTCCACAAGGCCGATGTAAAGACAGGGTCTCTATCAGAAATGATCCGCCTTGGGATCCCATGCAGCCTCACCACATCTTCCAAGAAGACTTGTGCCACCACTACTATAGTATAAGAAGATCGAATAGGAACAAAATGAGCAAATTTGGTCAATCTATCAGCAATGACCATGATGGCATCATCACGCCATGAAGAAACAAGCAACCCTACTATGAAATCTATGGAAATGATATCCCATTTCCAATCCGGTATCAAATTTGGCTGTAAAAACCCTACAGGGTGCTAATACTCCACCTTCACCCGCTGACATTCCAAGCACTTGGACACAAAATCAGAAAATGTCACATTTCATACCATCCCAATGATATATCTTTCTAAGATCTGCGTGCATCTTCTTGACACCAGGGTGTGCCAAATAAGGTGCACAATGGGCCCCAGTCATGATCAAAATGTGAAGACTCTCCAAAGGAGGTACATAGATCCGTCCAAGATGTCTAAGAAGACCATCTCACTCAAAAGTGTATCTAGAATATCTACCCTCCAAAGGTCTTCCAGACTCCACCACGGCTCTAACATCCTGATACCAGGTGTCTTGAGGAAGAACTCCAAGAATTCTCTCACTCAAGTCCACACTAAGGAACAATTCTACAACCTCATACCACCTATGGCTCAAAGCATCTACCACTACATTCTCTTTCCCCATAATATAATGAACCTCAAAATCATACTCGTAGAGGAATTCCATCCATCTTCGTTGTCGAGCATTCAAGTTTGACTGTGTGAAAATATACTGCAAACTGCAGTGATCACTATGCAGCTCAAACTGACGCCCCAACAAGAAGTGTCTCCATCAAACCAATGCATGCACTACTGCTACCAACTCCAAGTCATGAACTGGATAGTTCAACTCATGATCCTTATGTTTGCGAGACTCATAGGCAACCACACGTCCATCCTGCATAAGCACTGCACCTATGCCTTCTAAAGAGGCATTTGTGCATACCATGAAATCTTTGGATGGGTCAAGAACTACCAAAATCGGAGCACTAGCAAGGAGTTCCTTCAAGGTACAAAAAGCCACTTTGCACAACTTTGACCAAACAAACTTCTTCCCTTTCCTCTGAAGAGAAGTAATTGGATGGCCTATCCAAGAAAAGATCTGAACAAAGTGATGGTAATATCCGGCCAAACCCATGAAACTTCAAACTTCATAAACATTGGTTGGTGTTGGCCAATCAACAATGGCTTGGATCTTAGAAGGATCCACGGATACACCTTCTCCCAAAACTATATGACCATGATAGCTCACCTCTAACTAGAAGAAATCACACTTCACCAAATTTGCAAAAAGTTGATTCTCCCTCAAGCACTGTAATACCTGATGCAAGTGGCCCTTATGCTCTTCCATGGATCTAGAATAAATCAATTCGTCATCCAAGAACACAAAAACAAAATGGTCAAGGTAGGTGTGAAAAACCCCATTCATAAGACTCATGAACACTGAAGGCGCATTCGTCAACCCAAATGGCACCACTGTCAACTCATAGTGACCATAACAAGTACAAAATGTCATCTTATGAATGTCTGCATCATGAATGCACAACTGATCATACCCAGACTTCAGGTCTATTTTAGAGAACACCTTGTCTCCCTTCACCTGATCAAAGAGATCATCAATCCAAGGCAATGGATATCGGTTTCGGATGGTTACCTTATTCAACTGTTGATAATCAATGCGTAATCAAAGATAACCATCCTTCTTCTTGATGAAGATAACCGGCGCACCCCAAGGAGAAACACTAGGATGAATGAATCCCTTGGCCAACAACTCCTCAACTTGCAACTTCAACTCACTCATCTCCCAAGTATTCATCCGATATGGTGCTCTCGAAATAGGTTCCGTGCCAGGAACTAGGTCAATGCAAAAGTCTATGTCTCGTTTCGGAGGCATACCGGGAATAACCAAAGGAAACACATCCGCATTCTCTCAAAGAGTAGAGTGACCATCAAGAGTGATTTCTCGACTATCTCCCTCATCCACATCCTCAAGAGAAACTGCAAAAAGTTGACACCCTTGGCACATGCACTACCTAAGTTGCATGGCAAAAATCATACATAAGGATATCGATCACTGAACTCCAACGATCTCTACTCTCCTGCCATGGTCATCTACACACTCTACTGTCTTCAGAAAATAGTCTACATGAGCATTCTGAGATGATAACCAATCCATCCCCAACTCAACTCCATAGGACCCCAAAGGAATGACTCCAAGGTCAACTAAAGTGACAAAGGGTCCTAGGTCCAGCTCACAACTGGGAACGAAGGCATCCACAAACACTCGCACACCGGTAGCCAACTCTACTTGCCACCTATCTGCCTACTTAGCAGACATGAGCCTACACCACTCCACAATGGATGAAGAAATAAAAGAATTTGAAGCATCAGAATCAAAAAGTACAGAGATAGGGGTACCAAACAACACAATTGTGGTCTCAATCACAGTACTCGGATGCTCAGCCTAGCGGTCATCCACCACTACAAATACTCTATGGGATCTACCTGCATCCCCCACTATCGGCTCTGATGCGGCTGGCCTCTGACTAACTGACTGATGCGAACATCGAGGACACAAAGTAGGCCAAACTGACCATAAGTGAAGAAAGCTCCACTGCCAGGTCCTCTACTTCTAGATGGCCCACTAGACTGCTGAACGCTCTCCCCACTAGGGGCCTAAGATGCTCCCTGAGAAGACTACCCTAGAAAGGTTTGCCTACCCCTCGGCCATCTCCTGCTCTTTCAGGACTAAGAGATGCCACCCTATTGGCCCTGAGAAGACTGCTTTGGTCTCGGCGGCTGCTACCACTGCTGCTGCTCACCCTTGGCAGGTTCTTGAGAACCCCTGAAAGGTGCAGCAGTCTAGGACAAATTTCATCTACCTCTAGACCCACTAAAAGGATCACTCCCAATCTGAACTTCAGACGGGCCACCATGAGCATGGCTAAGGTTCTACTCTACCAACCTGGCTTTCGCCACGGCTACCTCTACTGAAGTAGGCTCAAAAAATATCACTCCTCCACTGATGCAGTCATTAAGACCCCTCAAGAAGTGTTGCACAAGCATAGCCTCATCATTGTCGATCCCGGCATACTATTTGAGCTCATAGAACTTGTGCTCAAATTGATCCACTAACAACCCAAATAGGCATGGAGCATAGAACTCATCTACTCGCGACTCCCTCCACTAGGGTGAGAGGAATTGTGCCCTGAACCTCTCCAAAAAAATCTCCCAAGATGTGGTGTTAATGCTCACATTGATCCTCTCCTCCTCTAATCTCCACCAGATAGATGCGAAGCTATCGAGACGCATGATCACGCATCTCGCCTTGGTGTTACTACTATAAGGGTACATAGAAAAACACCAATCTAAACTGATAAGCCATGTCTTTGCCTCAAGACCAATACCTTTCCCATCAAAGAAGGGATGATTGGACCTCATCAAATCCCTCATGTGTCCTAAGATAGTTGGATCTAGGTCCGCTGGGACCTCTCTCCTTCTAGGAGATCTCTCTCTCTCTCTCTCTGGAATTTGCTGAAGTGATTCCTCTACCCGGCCATGGATGGGCTGATCCACCACGGGTCTGGGGCCTAGTCTAGCTAGCACCTCCTGAAACATCTGACGCAGCTCTTCCCTTTCGAGAACCTGCTCAAATGAATGTGGTTCCTCCTGATGAACCGACTGATCTCTATCCACACTTGCATGAGTGGGTGGTGGCGAGGGACTATGGCAGTTAAAACATCGACCCCTTCCTCCTCCTCTACCTCTGGTGCAGCCACCAATGCAGCCACCTCCCTTGGCTTTGCTAGCAATGACCTAACACTGCATAAGAGAAAAAGGTTCAGATCAAAGGCAAAGAAAGACACAAGGAAGTCACACCACAAGACCTACACAAAAAGGTCAAGGCAAATGGGCTCACTACAAACCCAGAGTACCCAGTGTTGAGACATGGGCTCTGATACCAAATTTAATGCCCCGCCAAGAACCCTAAAGGAAAACCCACAACAAGGGTGAAACAAAAAAAAAATTAAAAGTATAAACATCATAAGTGCATTTACACAACATGCACAAAACACAAGCGCAAGACTTACACCAGAATTCCTTAAGGGTTACTAACGAAGAATTAACTTCAAGAATAAATTCCACAAAATCATAAATCCACATATGCATCATTAACTCAATGATCACAAGGAGCCATAAGCAAATAAATATTCATCATATAAAAATTGAAAGGATACAATATAATTTCCACTTCAATAAGCATTTACTAACATCATCAAGGAAACTGATAAAAACATCCCATCATAGGATTATATTGCTCTTCCAATACATAGCTTCTCAATATACATATAAGGACATATCTCATCCAGTTACAAGGTTACATAAGATCAATGATACAATGACCACAAGGGTCTCCAAATAACAATAATCTTCAAACAAGAGATGAAGCATGAGTCACGATCCACAGGAACACCTGCGAAGCCGATCCTCGCATGAAGGTACAAATCCAAACATTCGATGGGAAGTGGCACTACCACCCGGCCATGTAATTCCCAAATGGAATCACCCCACCTTGCTAGGAGATAGCTAAGGACCCTCAAACAAGCATAAGAATGAATTGATCGACAAAATAATACAACTCCATGACAACATAAAAAGACTCCACAAGAATCCAGGTGACTCAACATCACAAACACAAGTGAACCAAATGAGAGGGTGTCATCACATAGCTTAAGATGGATACCCTGGTACAACCTCCATAGGTCCCGGCTCACTATCCTGGTAACCTCTCTCGAGCCTTCGGTCCCAACTAAGTCTCATGTAGACCCTACCAACCTTTCATGCAGACAAGGTGGTCGGTTTGCAATTCCAGGCCTTCTCGCAACATTATGAGCCCTGTACTAGCACTCACCTATGCACAAGGTACAATTATCTTTATTAATGTTATGATACTACCCACCTAATCAATTCTTTATATTACCAATTATTATTTGACTTTTATTGGGTCGTAATACCTACCACTTTGGGTACAACCCCCAAATGAAAGCCACTCTCTCAAAGGAAACTACACAAACATGGTCACTCCATGAGGACCCTATGGCGAAGCAGACAGCCATAACACCACTATCAGAAACAAGTGGTCAAACAAGGACATACTAACTCTTGGCTAACCATAAGGCAAAGACACTACATGGTTAAGACAACGGAGCCAACATATATCTCTTGGTCAAAGGTACCAATTACACCACCACAGGATGACTGAACAATAGACCAAATATCATAATAAACACTTGCAAGGACAGCTAAATACATCAAGTTTACACTCAGACAATCTTTGAGAATATCAGCATCATAAGCACTTGCAACATCATTGACTGAATCATAAATAAAACACTCTTTCAGCAGTCACATTATTCAATTCCCAAAACAATGTTCCCTCAGGAATGAAATCCACATTAAACATTCAACCGGTTATAACATGAATTCCTAACAGGCCCTTAAATTCATTTCCAGGATATAACCAAATCTACCAATCTAAATCTCTACTTCATGCCTTGATCTCCATTGATAAATTTATTAACCACATAATAAAAATCACATGAAAAATCACCATTTATGCTTAACATAAAAAAACCACTTCAACATGTTCACTTAACAAAATTAAATTAATTTATAACATATCGGTTTGCACCAGTAAGGCACAGGGTGAAGTGGTGGCAAAAGCCAACCCGCAGTAGTGCTACTGTCGAGGCAACAGACACTACCTATCGGTAGTGCTGCTACCATTGGTAACAGCGCTACCAACCCATAGCGTTGCTACCACTGGTAATAGCCACTACCAATCAGTAGCATTGCTACCAACAAGTAGCGGTACTATCGACCGGTAGTGCTGCTACCAACCGGTAGCAATCCTACCGATCGGTAGTTCTGCTACCAACCGGTGGCAGTCCTACCGATCGGTAGTGCTGCTACCAACCGGTGGTAGTCCTACCGACCGGTAGCACTTCTACTGTGTAGTGGTGCTGCCAACCAATAGTTTTGCTACTTGCGGGTAGCAGAGGCTACCGACTCACGTGATGAGGCAAGCCCATCACAGGAGTGGTAAAGTCTACAAACAAACCAAAAATGCATGCCTCCAAGGTATTCTAAAACCAAAAGATCACCAAATCAATAACCACAAATAACATTCCATTTCCAGAATTATTTCACGGGCACACACAGACAATGCCAATTTCCAAAATTTCGAGTAAGAGTTTACCAGCAAGGTAGATGGTGAAATAAACATGCTGGAAAGAATAGTTAGCCAATTCATGACAGTATAGAAACAAGGATGCTCACAGCAAACCCAATCTAACATTCTTTCTTTCAAAAGGAGAAGTAAATCAAGAAGTTGATTTTCAAGATCAAACACACACCAGATAGAGGAATGAACCATTTCCTTCCTAAATGCAAACATATGATATAGATTTTCACAAAACCAACAATAATAAACACTATTTCTTCCATTCCAATTATTCCACAAACATCTACAGGAAGATTGCATGAATTTTCCATACACGGAAGGCAAACTGAAAATTTCAAAAAACAAAATTCAAAACAAGAAGGGAACCTCCAACCTTGAAGAAAATAGCAAGCAAGAGGTGAAGAAAATCAAGTCTTGCAACCAGTTCGGATCTCCAACTCCTCTAGGAAGTTTTCCAGAAATAATTTCTTCTCTCCAAAATTTCTCTTCTTCCACTGTCGTGAATGCCTAGAATGGATGCCCAAAATATCTTTTAACCTAAGCTTCTAGGTTAAAGTTATTTCATCCAATCAGATTTAAATATTTTAAAACTAAAAGGCAATCAGATTTATTTCTTTTTCCATAAATACTTTCTTCAACGTAAGCTTTTAACCTTTTTAAATGGCTAGGCAATTTATTTATTTCACAAAAATATCAATGCAACTTTACACAATACATTAAGCCATTTAACCATTTAATCTAGAAATCATTAATTTAAATAAATCAATAATCACAGAGCATAATAATTAACTAATTACGCCAACATGAGATAGCATCTTCCATTTAAATTAAATAACCATTTAAATAAAGGGAAACATGCAAAACCAAGAAAGGTCAAATGACGACTCTCAAATGACCAAACCAAGGCACTATGACTCGCATACCAGCCAAACGGGATAGACACAACTGACTGACAACACTCACACGAGTGTAACTATGGTCAAGCTAGGGTATCACAACTATCTCCTCCACTCCCATCGGATATATAAGGCATGCTCAGACCTGTGAAACCAAGTGGAGTCAATACCCCATACCTACCTGGTACTAGTACCTGCAATATCCTACACCAAAGAACCACACGTGCATATAGACCAATATATATATATATACACACACAGACACGGCATGCACACTGATGAAGGAGAATCATGACATTCCCTGTCTCACTGGAGTGAGTGAAGAAAAATCATCCCCTCGCATCCCAATACACTTGCAATCATGCAACATATAAATAACGCATCGCAATATAAGGGAAAAGTGTCGGTCCATGATAAAGATCCATAAAATAACATTATCCATAAGCACTAAAATACTACACAAAATCTTACACCATAAATCCAGATAAAGCCTGAAATACATCACATAATATCCGAGTCAAAATACAATAATGTTCCATGGAACAGTCACTAAAGTAACTCAAAACATACAAAAGAGGTTGATCAATGAGGGGTGCTACATCCATCATCAATCATACATCCTGCATAAAATCAAATCATCACAGAAAAAAACTCATATCATCACTGCCAAAAATGGAGATCTCATCATATATCTCTCATCAAAACAAAGTACATGTGTATCAGAGTACAATGATGTCAACAAAATCGGCTACCAGGAGCCATCCAAGTATCAATAAGTAACAATGTATCTAAATGTCAAAAACAAAAGGTAAGGAATCTTATGCAACACTCTTGCCAAATGTAGAAGGACCACCACCTCGTTGAGGAGGACCCATAACACCCCCACTACTCTAGCCTCTCTGCGAGTTCTTTGATCTAGCTCTTGCATCTTAGAATAACTCATAGCTTGCTGACTGTTCAACACTATCTGCTCATACAAACCCCACCAGTACTCAATCTCTACCCCAGCCTGCCACATCTCTCTCATCACCTCCACCATAGGGCCCTGTCCCTATACCTTCTCTATCACCTGGATCATGTCTTGTGCCTGTCTTAATATATCCATGGCATCATCTCTCTCTCTCAAAACTATAGTAATCTTGGCTCCTCGGGCAAAAAGTTGTACATCCCTAGCCATTATGTCTGCATCTTTCTCATCTGACTATGCCTCTAGGGAATAGATCCGAGCCTTGATGGTATCCAAATGGGCATGTAAGCGAACCAACATGACCTCTCAGAGGTTCCTTTATCCTACTCCTGCTCCTCCTCCCTTTGCTTCTCCACTTGTCTCTCCTTCGGCCATCCCTCATCCCTGTGCCCCTATGGCTGCAGCAACCTATACTGGTGCAACTTGCATTGTTGGACCCTATATAAGTTGCAAAGGTCAACCGCCCCTGCCTCTCCTACCCCAAAATCCTCCTCCACCTCCACCTCCTCCCCTATCTCCCCCATCTCCTCCCCCATATCCTCCTCAACCTCCCCCATCTCATCCTCCTCCTCCCCCATATCCTCCTCCACCTCCCCCATCTCCTCCTCCATCCAGTCTCCTCCTCCTCCCTTGTCACGGAGCCCAGTCATCCTCAAAAGGTGCTATTGGCTCTGCCGAATCTAAAATGTGCGAAAATGGATGAGCAGCCAAGTACTATGCGTACTCCTTCGTGACCCCTGCATCAACAATCTCTTTTCTATAGGCCCATTGCCTTGACTATAAGCTTCAAAACTCTACCAAAGTATAATCATATGGTAATCCAGAACCCCACTGATACCTCTCTTGCATCACTTGAGCATACTCCCCCAATCCTCATGGCATACCCTGGACCCACCCAAACTATCTCATGATGCGACCCGACAAATGTCTCTTAATAATATAGGACGTGTGCCAAATCAAAATCCGAGAAGAATATACATATGGCATGGCCTCTGCATCATCCTCCCACGGCTCACAATCTAAGTAGGGGTGCCAGACCACTGTATCCAAATCATCTAGTACACGACACCAATACTCCAGCTTCCCCAACTGGGGCTATGTCATCATACTGCCATACATATACACATAGGGTTGATCAATGGCCCTAAGTCTTATACACACTAGTCAGGTGATGAGCAAATGCTCCAATGCCCAGATATGAAGCAAAGTGATACCAACCCCCAGTGAAGTAATACCACAATATACAACATCATGAAGATCACTATAAAATGTGCCAAGATACATGGACCCCACACAAATCGAGTGCCCTCGCTAGCCATCCGCTCAATCACATGTCCCCAACCGACTGCCAACCTGTGTGATCTCCTATCAGGACATAGTAGCCCTCCAACAATCCCTGATAGAACAATGGGCAATGGCTCATACAAATCTGCAATATTCTCGCACAGTATTGACCCATCGTATACCTCTAGCTCAGGGTATGGGAAGATCCGTCGCAAAGCCGCCTCCCCAACCGCCATGTTATAAGTCATCAACTCTCCTGTGATAGGAATGTGTAGGATCTGCCACATGTCCTTTAGCATCACTGACATCTCTCCCATTGACAGATAGAAGGAGCAGATCTCATTGTGCCATCGCTCGGCCAATGTAGTCAATAATTCATGATTCGTTTGAATCACACGTAAATGCATCATATCAAACAATCCAATCGAACATACGTAATCAATCTCTAAGTTGGTCAGCTGGTCCCACAAGTGCTGAGTGGTGAGATGCCTCTCTCGGACCTACAACACACAAAAGTCCTCCACACACAATCAAATGACATAGTCAACCTTTTTGCTATGCATATTTCGGCTAAAACCTAGACTTTATCAGATACTTTTTATCAAGTATCTCAAGTCTCAACGGGGACTTCACTTACATACACCTAGACTACAACAAGCATTTACATCAATTGCCTAGTCTCAACAAGTACACTGAGTCTTAAAAAATGCAACAAACAAGCATAAACAACAAATTGACATCAACTATCATCATCTCAACACCAACTGGGGTAATCAACAAAAAACTGCATTCCACACAATGACAATAGAGCTAAATCAACTATCAAAAGCACTACAACAAAAGGCACACACACAAAAGTGCTATACTAACCAAACAAAGGCGCTATACCAATACAAAAGCGCTAAAACAACTCTACAAAAGTGCTGCAATAAAACAATAGTGCTCAACTAGGAAACAAAAGCGCTACAACATTCACCAACACATACAAACATCAAAGGCACCAAAACTCAAAAAATCACAAGCGCTAAAACAACATGCCAAAAGCGTTATATTAGCGATAGCACCAAAACTACCCTACAAACGTGCCATTGCAACACAATAGCGCTACAATGGGCAACAAAAGCGCTAAAACACAGTTTTAGCACCTTTGTCTAGTAAAAAATTCAACAAGAAAAAAAATGCATTAAATGAGCTCACAGGGAAAAAGTTCGAATTGGACTTACCGATGGTCCATAGTCGGTTGGCTGCTGGTACCTCTGAATGCACTCAAACCGATGATCTGCAATCGGAAACACCATCTTTTCTGCAACAGGCTTCTCACAAAAGGTCACTATCAGAGCTTGCAATTGTTGTGGAGTGTCCAAATGAGGTCACTTTCACCCCTTCTCACCCTAATATAACCTGCCTAGCACTAACCCTGCTTCACCTCGCTCATCGTCGTGGACCCTAGGAACTTCCGAGGCCTGCTATTTCTTCGTATTAATCTCGTTTTCTTTCGTTCTTTCACCATTTAATCCCAATTCTTCTTATCTATCATCTCCCCACTTCTTTCTATTTTTTGAGAGATCACCCAATTTTTTGAAATTTTTGGCCCATCTCTCGAGGGGGTATACCATCCACTCACTAACATCCCTGGGGCTTTTTTCTCATGCCTATTAGTTTTTATTTGAAATGGTGTGACAAGCGGCACCATCTCAAAGAGGGGAAAATGTAGACACATAAATTTGTCCACTAATTAAATGAATATTTGATATTTATTAAATGCACTAATATTCCTGTATTAATTAAATTTACATTTAATTAAATCATCTCAGCCTATTCTTCTATTCTAGTTAAATGAATTTCATTAATTTATTTAATTGTTAACTATAGTCTAATTATTAAATAAATTTATTTAATCCCCTTTTCCTCTTATTTAAATAAATTAAACATTTATTTAAAAACCCTAACCAAATCCCTATTTAAATAAATCATTATTTATTTAAAAATTCCTCATCCACTTGCATTCTCCTACAAATGCAAGTTGCATTCCCCATTTTAATTAAATAAATCATTTAATTACAAACCCTATTTATCCTCACCCACTTCCCAAGCCCACTTGCATGACTAACCTTCTTCTAGAATATTCTAATCCATTCTAATTAGCCTAATTCCCTCCTAAACATTTGCACATTCTTTAAGAAGGGGTCACTTCTCAAAAATATGCAAAGTCTTCATAAAGCATTAAAGGCTTTATTTCTTAAACAAGTTAACCTCCAAAGTCTTCCAAAAACATGTAAGGCTCTTTCATAACCATTAATAGTGAACTCATCTTTGACCTTTAGTTAGATACTCTCTCTCTAACTTAACCATCCTTTTAACCCATGGGTCTCTTCAAGCATTCATTGATTTGACCATGGTTATCCCTTTAACCATTGCACAAGATTTTATCCTTTCGATAAAATCTTTATCCCATAACCCCAACCATCCATGGTTACCTTCATGTCCCCTCAGGCATTAAATTCTTCTTCCCTCTCCTCTCAAGCCCTCTAATAATGACACTTGTCAACATGGGATTGGTTTCAAAACTATCACATGGATGGAGAATCATGCAATCCTAGCCCTTCACAAGCCAAGTCAATCTTGACCCTCCAATCCACTATTTTGCCTATAAATAGAACCCTCATTCTCAGGCAAGAGAGGAAGCATTTTTAGCATTGCTACTATAGTTTAATAGCACTCACACTTAAGCTTTCTCATAGCATTACTTATTTGCATTAGCATAGCATTAGTGTTTCATTTCCAACCATTTCAATCCTTCATTAGCATCCATGGTTTTATGTTAAAACTGAAGGCCACATTCAAGCATAACTTTGGATCTTGGAGAGGAGAAGAACAAGGGAGAGATACCAGCAACGTGGGAGAATTTAGGAAGTTTCTTCTCTCTTTTGTTTTGTTTATGCTTCATTTTGTATGCTTAATCTCTTTTGATATGCATTTTGGAGGTTTTGGGTTCATTTGTTTTTGTTTTAGTTGAAAACTAACATATTGACACTTGAACTTTGTTTCTGACTATGTCCCCCTTTTCACTGCGTCACTTTTAAAGTATCATTAATTCTTATAGAACCTTTACCTTGAATTTGTATGGATGATTTATCACCAAACTTTACTACACCACCATTCCAATCAATAAAGGTAATAAACTTACTCTTATCACTTTTCATGTGATTCGAGCAAACACTATCTATGATCCAAAGGTTTTATCTATTCACATAAGGAAAACATTGAGCAATCGTAACCTTTTCTAACTTCTTGTCCTCTTTCTTCTTCCACACCTTCTTTGTCTCTTTTCTAAAGAACTTGTTCTAAGGCCTTTTCTTTTCTACAAAACCCAAATAACAATTTCTTGCCATATGACCAACATCCTGACAATTAAAATAGATCATATCATAATCCTTTAAGAATTGAAAGGATTCTGACTTACAAAAATGATTTTCATTCTAGGAACAACCCTACAAATAATACCTTATGACCAAACTAATTACACAGATTGCAATAACCATAGAAGGAATAAAACCTATTTGTTGTCCTTTTTCTTGTTGGAATATCCCATTGTGGATACCCTCTCTGTCTCTGAACCTTAACAGCCATCATTAGTTTCATTTTTATTGAAAGGGTTATTAGAACCCTAACCTTTATCAAGACTCAAACCTGATTTGTTCTTATCAGACCACTAGTTAGCTAACATCTCATCCAACATGCTATAACTTTTAACAAATTTTTCTTTTCTATCTAAATCACTTTTATATTATTTTACATCATGTTGTAAAGCTACTCATTTTTTTTATAAAACCATACATTCTTCAGATTTAGATAGAAATTTCAAATGTATTACCTCTTCCCTTTTCTTACCTTCTTCAATTTCACATTTTAACTTGATGATCATCTAATTTCCTTCTTCAATTTCTTTCTTTAAGACTTCAACTTCTTTCAATGCTTAAACCTTGTGTTGAGAGGTCTCCTTCTTCAATCTAGATTTCTTCAAGGGTACATAGTAGTTCTCTTTCAAGATCTATTTCACCTTCTTCAACATCATCTTCATCACTCTGATTTGGTTAACTAATTTCCATGAACAATACTTCACCATCAGATTCATTACTATCCTCTTAGTTTGAACTTTCTTCATTAACACAAACTCTTCTTCTTCTTTGAAAAACTTTGTTGTTTGTAGGGGAGTTTTTTTTTATTATTATTCTTGAAATATTCCTCATTGTCTTGACCATCTTTGGTATAGGGATACTTAGTAGCAAAGTGTCCAACTCTCCCAAAATTGAACCACTTGAGAGGTAGTTTCTCTTTATACTTTCTAAAACCCTTTTTAAGTTTCTTTAAAAGTTTTGCAAGCTCTTCATCGACATCACTATCTGACTCTGAACTTTCTTCTTTTGCCTTCCTTGTTCCTTTGAATGTAGTTTCTCTTTTGGTAGTTTCTTCATCAATAGTTCTCATCTCATATGCAGTTAGTATATAGTATAAATCATCAATAGTAAGTGTTTTAAGATCCCTAGCTTCTTCTATAGCATAAATCTTTGCATTATACCTTGAGTTTAATGTCCTTAATACCTTCTCCACAATTTATTTTTCCTCCACCTTTTCTCTAAGGCCTTTAATAACATTCACTTTCTCATCCACTCTTAACAAATATTTTGCAATTTGTTCTTCATCTTTCATCTTTAAGCTTTCAAAACAAACCTTGTAGGTTTGAAGCTTGGCCTGTTTCACTTTTCCATCTCCTTCATAAATACTCCTCAACTTATTTCAAAACTCCTTGGTTGTTTTACAATTCATAACCTTGACAAACTTTGTGTTAGATAAACCACACAATAAAGCATTTTTTAGCTTTAGCATTGTTTTCATAATCATTTTTATCTACAAGATCATTTAAAGGAAGTTTAGGCATTGTATAACTATTTTCTATTTCCATCCAAACATCAAATCCTAAGGAAGAAATATATCTTTCCATTCTAATGCAGAGGAAAGTATAATTGGTGTCATCAAATAGAGGTGCCTTATTTGATGAAGAACCTTCTAGATTAACCATGTGTTCTAATGGCAGGATCTGGTTAGACTGATTAGGTCTTTTTAACAAGCATTGGCTCTAATACCAATTGTAGAAGACATGTTTACTACTGAGAGGGGGGCAGCGTGAATTAGTAATAAATAAAACTTGAACTCTTATCCAATTAATTCTTTTCACAAACTTATTCAAAGCTTATAAACTTAGTTCCAAATTGAAAGTATCAATTTGAAATTTGGGAGATACACCACACAAAGAAACCATTGTACAAAAGATTGCATGGAAACCCAACATGGGAAAACCACAATGAGAAATGTTGCTAGGATCTACTGTCCTAATCCAACCTCATAGTTAAAACTTCAATTACAATATTCAAGGGCACCAACCCAAGGAGTCACCAAACCCCTATACTAAGTGCACCAACTCTCAAATCACAATTCAATAAACTCTAGCTCCAACTCAACACTCCTAAAGCACCAACTTTTAGAAGTTACAATTACAAAAATATTACATATTTTAACTTCAGATGCACCATTTACAACAATAGAAGTATAGACAAACTTTTGTAGTCTGATTATTATTAACTTTTAGATATTTTATGTAATGGTGTACTTCTAATAAAAGAAGTATTGTCAATAGTAACCTGCAAACTGAAGACTATCACTTTTATATCATTGAGAATGAGATATCCATACTACCCATATAATAACAATTAGAAATTTCAAACTGTCACTATTATACCTGAATCATGAATCTCAACAAGGCTTATTACCTGTCATACCATCCCATTATAAATAATATTTCTTGTTTATAACAGCATTGTTCAACTTCAAAAGGAATTACTTACAGACTTATAGCACCATACTTGTGATGAACAACATCACCCTTCGAATCTAAGTAAATATGTCCTTCTCAGAATACTATATATTTTTTTAGACAACACTTCTATTACAAAGTGATATCTTCTCATTTCATTAATCGTATATAATTTTTTCAAGCAATACATATTCTTCACACACACAACATGATACCTTCTTATCTTTGCATCAAAATATTTCTATTAATGATATCCTTTCATTGCAACCACACCAACCCATTAGCTCAAAGGAAATGAATAAATAGTGTTTTCTTTATCTCTTATCGGGTGTATAAGTAGTTGGAAAACCACTGAATAATTTAGTAGCTTCTCCAACCAAACTATCAAACTCACAAAGATAGTTTGTGTTTGCAAACACATGTATGTTGTTGAAACAAATTAAAAATAAGTGACCAAAAGACAAAATAAATGTATAGTTATAACTAAATAGCCACCAAACAATTAAAACATCAATCTTATAGGCATCAAATGGATTTAAGAAATGTTTATAATAATATTGTTGTCAATGTGTACAAGCAGCTTTACTGGTGAATAACTGGACTCTTATATCCTCACATAACCTTCTACTCTATTCAAATATTCATCTTGTTGGCTTCTCTACTTCATCAAAGAGTTTGATATTTCTTTGACTTTATCCTCTACTGATAGAGAAAAAATGCAATGCTACGATAATATTATTGAAAACTATCATTTACATAGGTAGTCATCGTATATATCAAATAGAACTTTCACAATTATTAATTCAGTAATCTATGTCAGAAATTAGGGAGATCCCGATATTCAATGAATGAATGTATATAATATCTCCTTTAGCCAATATTAATCATACCCTTGTTCTTTATGCACTATTCTGACTCATCAAAACTGTCAAATTATTGCCACGCAAGTTGTTCAAATTTGTTTATGTTCCTTCTAAATTTTTCTGTTTATAACACTTCTTCACATTACATAACTTCAGCATCTATTTAGACACGACATCAATGACAGTTGCTTCTAATAAACCTTACCCATATAGGAATCTTGTCAAAAGATTCAGTGGTAGGGTTGAACATCTAATACCAGATGCAAGTGCTTCTCCTCCCAGCTCCATTGGTATTCACATAGTATTTTATTCCTACCTTGAATATGCTCAAGCACTACCAGAAAAAACCCTTGGGTACTAGGGTAAATCTACACATCCCTAGCTACAATGGGGATCCAAAACTCTATTATTCATTTGTGCAAATCATTGAGACTTAGCCAAAACCCTTTTAAATCTGCCAATAAAGCCTATTTCAACAAAAAAAATTATCATTCTCCACTACTTCATTTGTTAATACCTAATCTAAAAACACAGTGCTCCTAGCAACGAATAAGTTTCTATCCATAGATGTGTTTATTATTTTATCCTTCCTAATTTCCCTTGCTCATCATCTTGCCCTCTGCAAATCATCCCTTTGCACCTATCGCATCATTTGACCTTCTTTACAGCCCTAGACCGAATGTTCCTCCATTGAAAGCAAAAAAAGATTTGCTACCAGATTTGTGCTCATGTCTAGGGTACCCACCAGCAAAACCAACCCATGCCTCCTACGAATGGCTGGAAAAATGCTCTGAAACTCCCACAAAAGATTGGGAACCATCGACTAGTCTCTACGACTTCACAAAAACCCTAGGAAGAGTAGGGTGTTATCGGGTCGACATCCCTCTCTCTACCATATATATTTATACATGTACGTGTACATGTACGTGTACGTGTACATGTACATGTACATGTATGTGTATGTGTATGTGTATGTGTTTGTGTTTATTTTTGTGTTTGTGTGTGTGTGTGTGTATGTGTACGTGTATGTGTATGTGTATGCAAGTATGTATGTGTATGTGTATGTGTATGTGTATGTGTATGTGTATGTGTATGTGTATGTGTATGTGTATGTGTATGTGTATGTGTATGTGTATGTGTATGTGTATGTGTATGTGTATGTGTATGTGTGTATGTATGTAGGTATGTATGTATGTATGTATGTATGTATGCATGCATGTATGTATGTGTGTGTGTGTGTGTGTAGATATCTATATATAATTTATGTGTGTGTATATATACACAAATATGAACCCAACATGTTTACATTGTGTGCATATATGTGTGTTTGTATTGTTATACCTTATTTCTATATCTAATTAAGATTTTTCCCTTGCACACTTATTTTCATCATTGCTATATATTTATTCTAGGGTCTGGGTTTTTTTGAGTGATGTTACTTTTTTAAGTACCTTATCTTTCATTGCTAGTGCCTCTAGGACTTATTTTAAAATTTGACTAGTGACTGGATAACTCTTTTTTTTTAGTGTTTTACTATAGTGGATTAAAAGTTTTAAAATTTTGAGTTTGATTACAATATGTTGTAGTTATAGGATAGATAGATGGTTTGTTTAATTACATGTTGTTGGTGAAATGGTGGCTCAACCTTGCATTTACATGAGGTTACTATTTATAGTATTTTTTTTTGTTTAAGCATGAAATGGTGCAAAATTCTCCCCAAAGCTTCAGATTGGCTAGATAAGCATGTCGATAAATTTTCGTCGCAAGATCACAACTAGTTTTGAAGATAGAAAAGTTTTTGTTTATGGAAGATGTAATGAAATCTTTAAATTTAATTTTGAGAAATTTAGACCCTTTTAAATCCTCTAAAAAGTGGGTTTATCTAGCATATCCAGTTACACGGTGATAGAGAACTTTGCAATCTTTTCAGTGCATCAAATGATTCATCAATCGGACTCCTGGTTCACAAGTTATGGCCTCCAAAAGTTTAGACTCCTGTAATAGGAAATATAAAATTGCATCGGACACATAAATGAGCTATAAAAGGGAGAAACACGTGGTGATGTGGTTTTTGACTCGTCATAGGGCATCTAGAATGGAGATAAGGTTAGCTCTACTTTATTGGTTGGTTTTAGCCCATGGTTTTGTAATATAGTTTGACGGTTTCTTGTATTGTATCTCCTATATATGAGGTACGTGAGATAGAGGTTGTGTGTTGTGTGGGGGAAAAAGCGAGACTAGGTTATCATGCCCTAATCCTACCTCTTGTCACACATTACGGAATACGAAAGAGCCTAGAGGTATCGCACAATTGGCTACTTCTTTTTGTGAAAGAGAGAGCCACGGGCTACCTATTAGGGTTTCTATTTCTTTGTTGTAATTGAAAGGTAAGATTATGCAAGTCCAATTCCTAACCCTAAAATGCAAGTATGAACTAACAACAAGATTGCAGAATTGAACTTAGACAACGGAAAGCTGTAAACACAAGGATAAAACAAGAATGCAAATGCGTACCCGGAGTCAAAATCAGATTGAAAATGTTTGGGACAGGGGCGCGGGCGCCACTGTCCTGATTCTGCACCTGAAACTGCACCGGAAACTGTTGTTTTGCACTCTGGAACACTATCGGAAACTGTCAAAAATGTTGTCTGTCCGGAGGACCAGGGCGCCCAGCGCCTCTGTCCCAAGGACCAGGGCACCCAGCGCCCCTGTCCCAGTCTTTTGCTCTGCAATTTGATGCAGAGTGTTGTCTCGACCTATTCTCTCCGGATCTGTATCCTGCGGCATCGTCTGAGTCTCGAAACCTGCACTTATATCTGAAAAAGGGTGTATGGGCAGCTATATAGGGTTTTACGTTAGTCAAACCCCCGCTTCAGTGATTTCCACCTCCACGAATAGCCAAGTTGTTTTGTAGAATGTATTGTGTGTGCAGACCTAGTGTGTGTGCAAGGTCCTAAAACGCAAGAAAGCAAACTAGAGCAACCTAGAAAGTAAACCCTAATTGCTTGTAAATGATAATGTAAATGCTCTAAATCAAGATGCAAAGTGATCTAAAGCATGAATAAATGAGATATTGAAGCTTATGCAAAGACATGAAAACAACATGAAATCATACCCAACCCTCAAGGGAGAGGTACAAGCCAATCTTCAGTCGGTAATCTCCTATTGTTCTTCAATGTCTTCCAAGCCCTAAATGGATGAATGGAATTAATAAATGCTTGATAGAGGGATGTTGTAAGATGTTGAAGTCTTCAAAGATCTTCTCTTCCGCTGCATATGAGGTTCCTAGAAACAAAAATCCGATCCTTTCAAATGAAGAAAGAGAGCTCTTATGTATGAAACCCTAGGTCGCAATTTCGTCTTTTAGCCGACCTAAAGATTGAATATCCCGCCAATTTCTTGGGGTTAAGCTTTATTTTATGATTGGATCACGCTCCTAAAATTTCAGGAAAAATGTCCAGGACCGTGTGCACTCCGGGCGCCACGGTCCCGACAACTTTTCACCAAATTTTTAGGGCCGTCAAATATGATGATTTTAGAGAGAATCCCGAAGTTACAGGTGATTTCGAGATGTTTTGACCCCCGAAATCAAGCCCCCAAGTTCGAAATAGGACTTAATTAGGGTTTTTGATTAGATGATGTATTGGAGGAATAAAATGAAAAGGGGCACACTTTAACGAAAGGGCCCGATTTTATGATGTGAAGGATGATGAAATATGACCTTAGACCTAATTAATTTGATTAATTAAGTGCTAAAGGAGCAATGCAATGCAAAATGTAAAATGCACTAAGGTGGGTGCTAAACTAGGTGTTAAATTGTACCTCTTTAGCAAGTGCGTACAATTTATGACGTTACATTTAGCCCCCACTTTAGCGGTCATATGAGTACTACGTGCATATGCAAGCTAAAGTACAGAAAAGTAAACATCATTTGAAAAAGGATATATCCATAAGTTGTCGGACGAAGCCCCTAGCGGTATCTGCAGTACATAGTTAGCAACCGCACCCTACAAAACACACGTTAGATCACAAAATCACCTAATGCTTACTAAAGAAAGTGATGAAATTTGTAAGTAGCTATATGCCCCCCCCTGTTTCGACTAGCTTATCAGGGAGGTGAAACAGGGTACCATGTTTACTTGTGACAAATTGTATAAGAGAGCATTGATGAGGGACGTTCACTAAATAGGCTTCATCAAAGAACTTTTTGGAACATCCCGAGAGTAGGGGAATGAAAATATGATTCCTACGCAACAAACGGTTCAAAAATCACATTTCCCAAACTCAAGTTATGATGAAATGAGTGACAGAGGAAAATTAGGGTTTGAAAGGTAAAGATAAAGAAATGAAAGTATATACCTTGAAAGAGACATTTGCATTTGTCACTTTGTTCTTTTTTGAATACTGTTCATTGCAGCGGAGCCCACATAGCCATCATCATGCCTTCACGATGACCGGAGCGTCCCACGAGGGTTGAGATCCTACGTCAGGCCGTGATTCACGATGAGCCACTGGATGAGGTGAGTTGACTGAAATTTTGACTTTTGATTTTCTGCATTTTGACTTTTTTGTGATCGTTTGCGGGCCCTGAAGGCTGACTCGGGCCCCACCCAAGGTGCCATGGTCCCCCCAAGGCGCCATGGTCCCTGTGGGGTGCCCTGGTCCCCCCAGGGCGCCATGGTCCCTGACAGGGCGCCATGGTCCCCTCAGGGCGCCATGGTCCTTGACAGGGCACCATGGTCCCTGACAGGGCGCCATGGTCCCAATCAGGGCTTGGCATACGATGTTCGACAGTTTGCATGAGCGATTTTGATGATCGAGTACTGATTACGGTTATGTTTTTGTGTTGCAGGGCCTCCCGTACATGAGAGAGCATACAGCGGGACATATTCTTCGCAGTTTGCGAGATTAGATTCCGCAGCTGACTCAGGCAGAGAGAGACACATTATCGATCGTGGGATTATGGTATGTGATCCTCATGCCAGCCATTCGGTTCCATCCTACAATGCTGATGGCATTGATGGAGCGATGGGATCCTGACACATGCACATTTCATCTTCCAGTAGGGGAGTTGACCGTTACACTCGAGGATGTGTACCGTATACTTCGTCTTCCTATCAGAGGAGCGATTGTTACATACGCGACCAATCGGTCAGTGGAGGATCATCAGAGGGAGCAGGTATATTGCATAGGGAGAGTCATGCCGAGCAAGACGAGAGGTCGCATCATGGTCAGCTGGCTCTTACATCCTACAGGGGAGGTACCCCTTCTGAGACGCCTTATGATCGCCATCATAGCACTAGCCGTCTGCCCTAATGGGCGAGGTACGCACATGCATGGGAGTCTCACATGGTGCATCAGAGCGATGGAGAGACACAGGAGAGTGTATGCTTGGGGTCAGAGTATGCTTGCACATCTCTATCACGACCTTGAGGAGTGTGTATTTGGACAGGGTTGCAGTTTGATGACATGCACACTTCTGCAGGTATGGATTTTAGAGCACTTCACATGCACCAGGCCTGTTGGCTTTCTGCTGAGTACGGCTAGTGAGCGACCTAGGGTGTTTGCTTATCCACTTACCAATGAGTGGAGATTTGGAGATCTGTTATATTGGAGAGTGATTTTTGATAGACTGACAGCCGAGGTGACAGTGTGGAGACCTTACCTGCGGATGCACAGATGGGATGGGATGGAGAGACAGTTAGCATGCTTACAGAGGAGCCGCCTACTGCAGGGACGATATTCACACATCATAGTCCCTTTCTACTTTGACCGAGTACGGAGGCAGTTCGGACTAGAGCAGTGTGTTCCAGCCGATTTGCCCATCTATACTCGACACTCACGGGTCCTTCCCAGACCTAGAGCAGTAGCGAGACCGACGATAGATGACATCGAGACTACAGATATAGAGGGATCTGATCAGGATGTAGTCACTGATTATTCTGCAGAGCCTGGAGCACAGCACAGGTATGTCTCATGGTTTATGAGATCATATCCAGGTCCTATCTTTCCACCGGATCACCCGACAGGCCATCCAGGCCCATGGAGACATGGAGACCAAGATGAGGACCAGGGATCCAGGTCAGAGGAGCCAGAGCAGGGAGAGGGTCATGAGGAGGCGGGAGATCCTGATCCACCTACAGGCGATCAGCCCAGCGCCGAGGAGGAGGAGGACACAGATAGAGATGAGGACGAGGAGGAGAGAACTGATGATGAGGAGAATGAGGATGCAGATGAGGATGAGGATGCAGATGAGGATGAGGATGATAAGGAGGAGTCAGATGCAGCTCCTCACCATTTAGGGGATGATACCATAGCTCTAGATCCTCCTCTTATTCCCCAACAGGGGGAACATGAGGCGATACGGAGACCTGTTCCTAGTACCATCCAGCCTACACCCATCGTGCACAGATTAGTCGAGTGAGGGGAGCCTAGTAGATCCCAATCACAGATGCTACCGTATCATGATCCCTACTGGCGTGAGGGAGACCCAGGTATAGTAGGTTTAAATTGATTATTAATGTTTTGATGATATAGAATGGTACTAATACAAAAATCTATTCTACTGCCATAGCTAATGTGCAGGAGTGGCGTTCCCTGATTCAGCAGGCAGTGACAGACATTTCCACGATAGCACAGATCCCCAGTTCCTCACAAATTGCCTATAGGCCTCAGGGGAACGTGGGTCGGCATGAGGACTTGTTTTCCCCATTCTGAGTACAGGTAGACATATGGAGGGAGAGAGAGAGAGTCCTATCAAAGGACCTTCAGCGGGCGCGGCGAGATCTAGCAGCAGCTCAGGCTGAGGCTACCACCTATCACGCGATCCTTATGGATAGGGATCGTAGGAGTTCCTCTCGGAGTCACTCATGGTCTGTATCGTGCTACACACCCATGGGTCCACCTTCACGACCAGATCAGGAGGGAGCGTCCAGTCGACACTCTCCAGCCACTAGTCCTAGAGATAGGAGATGATTTTATGATGTAGGAGAGGTCACATTTTGGATGTATAGTGACCTATATTTGTATACGATCCACATATATATATGTATATATACATGCTTCTCTTTTGTCTCAAATGTGTTATCTTTAATGCTTAAAACAATGTATATTTTGCTTTGATTAAATCTAATACATTTGGTAAATGTACATGTATGTTCAGAATTTAATTTCCATGCGATTGATTTCTCAATGCACCATGATTAAATTGATACATGTGTGACTTAATTTAATCAAGTACTACATTGATGATAGGGAAGAAATATGCATTAAGTCTAAGAATCATATAACTAACGTGATTTAATTTTGAACTTAAACACAACATGATACGATTCTACTTAACACATAAAGACACTGTATAATATGCTAGCATAATGGAAATGTAAATCTTTTACAACTTACATAAATGAATTCAAGACAAACTATGAAGTAAGGAAACACGCTTGTCAAGAACGAAGCAATATAGATTAAACATCATAACATTTAATTCTATTTTGCTCTAATTAGGAGATACTAACATATTACCCAATGTTGAAGAACTGAAAAGAAGATAAATAAGGAATGAAGAATTAAGCATAATATCTACGCAAGTGCATAGCATTTATAGGTTCTTTAAGAGGCATACCGTCTACATCCGCTATTTTGTAAGCACCTGATCCATAATCCTCAATAACGATATATGGTCCAAGCCAATTAGGACTAAATTTTCCCTTTTTCTGCAGGTAAGGCATTCACATTGCGTTGATTCTCATAAAGGACTAAGTCACCTACTGAGAAGGAACGTTGAATAACCTTATCATTATGGCTTCATTGTAGAGTTTTGTGATATGCTTGAATATGCTCAAGAGCGTTTATACGCTGTTCATCAAGCATCTCAAGCTGTTGAAGTCGTTGTTCTCTATAAGAGTCACCATCTACTATACCTTTGAGAGAAACCCTAAGTGATGGAATCTCTAGCTCTAAAGGCATAATAGCATCAGCACCATAAACAAGATTATAAGAAGTTCCCGTAGCAATTCGCACACTCGTTCGGTAGGCCCAAAGAGCATAGATTAGCTGGTTACTCCAATCCTTACCATGCTTATTCACAGTTTTGCGAAGAATTTGTTCGATTATTTTATTGGATGATTCGGCTTGACCATTTGACTGAGGATAGTATGGTGTAGAAAATCGATGTTTGATATGATACTTCTCGAGGAATTTCTTCACGTCCTTGTTCTTAAATGATGTCCCATTATCTGAGATTATAGTAGAAGGTATCCCAAATCGAGAAATGATGTTTTCTAGAAGAAATTGACAAATCACTTCAGCAGTGGTAGAGCAAAGGGGAATAGCTTCTACCCACTTCGTAAAGAAATCTGTTGCGGTTATAATGAAGGTGTGTCCTTGAGATGAAGGAGGAGAGATTTTACCAATGAGATCAAAACCCCATGCGGAAAAAGGCCAAGAAGCTACTTGAGAACGGAGTTCTTGGGCAGGAGCATGAATCAGATTATTATGTTGTTGACATTGATGATATTTCTTAACAAATGAAAAAGAATCCTTCTGCATAGTTTGCCAATAGTATCCCATACGAAGCAATCTATGAACCAAGGATTTGCCTCCAAAATGCCCCCCATAGGCACCTGAATGTGCCTCTTCAAGAGCAACGGGGATTTCCGATTTGTTAAGACAGCGAAGGAGAAGACCATCATAACCCCTTCGGTAAAGGATATTAGAAAGAATGATATATCTAGCAGACAGCTTGCGGATTCTAGCCCTAGTGTTTCTATTAGCAAAATCAGGAAAGGTACTATCGGTTAAATATCTTACGATATGCGAGTACCATTCATCTGAGTCTATAAAGTCACAACATGTTACCAGACTAGGATCGTCTACAATAGCTGGAGAAATAAGGTTGTGAATAACAAATTTAAGATCAACCACAGGGTCCTCTAAAGATACAAGAGAAGCCACACATGCCATTGCATCTGCATGTCAATTATCTTTTCGAGGAACAGGTTCCATGGTATAAGAATCAAATTTTTGTAATAAAGAGATGGCAAGGTCTTTATATTGTGATAATTTGTCTTGTTTTGCTTGATATATTCCTGTTACTTGTCTTATAATCAATTGCGAATCTCCATAGATATGTATGTGTTTTATGTTCAGAGCTAAGGCTGCTTTTATTCCCTCTATAAGAGCCTCATACTCGGCAATGTTATTGGTACATAGGAAATTTAGACGATAGGATAAGGGAATGGGTTTCTTTGTAGGAGAAATCAAAACAACACATGCCCCCGATCCCGTACGACACTTAGAGCCATCAAAGTATAACTCCCAAGTTTCATCTTTCTCTATAGAAAGAATGAAGTCGTCAGGAAAAGATTCAGGGTTAGGGAAGGAGAAAGGTGAAGGGGCCTCAGCTAGGTGATCGGTCAACGCTTGCCCTTTAATTGCTCTTTGTGAAACAAATTTAAGGTCAAATTCAGTTAACATCATAACCCACTTAGCTAGGCATCCTGATAAATCAGTTTTAGAGAAAAGATGCTTCAACGGATCAAACTTTACCATGACGTGGACTTCTGAGTTTAAGAGATAATGTCTCAATTTCGAAGTCACAAACACCAAGGCCAAGCATTGTCTTTCTATCGCAGAATATCGAGTAAGGTACGACTTATGTAATAAACTGGACATTCTTTACCATCTTTATCATGTTGTGCCAATAATGCTGCAAGAGCATGAGAGGAAGCAGCTGTATACAGAAGGAAGGGTTTGGAAGGTTTGGCAGGTTGAAGAATAGGAGGACTAGCCAAATACACTTTTAAATCTTCAAATGCTTGCTGACAATCCTCATTCCATTGAAAAGTGATATCCTTTTTAAGGAGTTGAGTAAAAGGAAAGGTACGATCCGCAAGTTGAGACACGAACCTACGAATGGCTTGAATCTTTCCTGGTAAGCTTTTAAGTTGAGACACATTTCTAGGAGGTGGCATGTTGACAATAGCATCTATTTTCTTAGTGTCCACCTCAATCCCACGATGTGAAACTGTGAATCCTAATAGTTTTCCACTATCCACACCAAAAACACATTTTCGGGGATTCAAGCGCATGTGATATTTATGAATTCTTTCAAAGATTTGACGAAGGATTTTAATATGATCCATGCGAAGAAAGGATTTGGCTAAAATGTCATCAACATAATCCTCTAAAATCTTATGCATATAATCATGAAAGATAAGGGTCATCGCTCGTTGATAAGTTGCCCCGGCATTTTTAAGTCCAAAAGGCATCATTATCCAACAAAACGTACCCCAAGGAGTGGTGAAAGCGGTTTTGAATTGATCTTGAGGGTTAATAAAAATTTGATTGTATCCTGAAAAACCATCCATGAAGGATAACAAGGCATGTCCTGCCGTAGAATCAACTATTATGTCAATGTTTGGAAGAGGAAAATCATCTTTTAAAGAAGCCTTATTTAGATCCCGAAAGTCGGTACACATTCTTATTTTGTTATCTGGTTTAGCACAGCGACAATATTTGAAATCCATGGGGAATAATCAATAGGGCGGATAAATCCAGCCTCCAATAACTTTTCAATCTCAGCCTTAACAAGCAGAGCCACCTTAGGATTCATTTTTTGAATCTTTTGTTTCACGGGCTTAGCATCAGGAACTAAGACAATGTTATGAGTAACAATCTTAGGATCTATACCAGGCATGTCAGAGTATGTCCAAGCAAAGATCTTGGGGAATTCATGCAATAAATCTTCATATTGTTTTTGTTCCTCTTCATCCAAACATTTTCCAATTTTAATAACTTTCTCTTTATTGCAAGGGTCCATCTTAACATCAGTGGTGTCACTTATGAGAAGATTACTTTGTTGAGGAGTATCCTTTAGCTGAGGGAATTCTTTCACAATCTCATCATTATTCATCTCTTTTCCAAAGTAGGCTTCAGTGTTCAAACAATAAGGGAGTCCCCTATTGTGATGATAACGAGGAAGAGTGTCATATGCTCCTAAAAATTCAGCTAAAGCATCATCAGTAGGGAAAATGTCAAAAGCACAAGCACACGAAGGATCCCCATCAATATACTCAGGGTGTTGCATTGATAGAGATGTAGAAATAACATTAACACTAATGCATGGTCTTTTAGAAGCTTTAGTGCGCTTGCAGGGATTATAGCCAAGTCCAAAGGCATAACTGTGAAAATTAGTCTCTAGAGGAACTTTTATCCCTTGTTCATGAGCACCGCAACCATTTCCATGATACCCATGCTTAGCAAAAATGCGAAAACCACTACCATAACGATCAGCCATTTCAGGAAGAGAAGGTGGTTTTTCATAAGACAAAGAATCAAACTCTTCATAATTAGAGGTGTGAGGAGAAGAAGTTTGAGAAGCGGCCACAAAATTATTACTCATAGGTTCAGGTAAGATTGATTGATTTTTAGCTTCTTCCTTCTTTTCAACTTTAAGCTCTCTAGAAGCAACCTTATATTCACCTACAAAGGTGGGATTAAAATCAAGAGATCCCCAATCGTCTTCTTCGAGGATCTTCCCAGGATCAAAATCCTTCTTATGTGTAGTTTCAAGTCGAGAAGAATCTTCTTCAAGAGCTCCAAACTCATCCAAAGAATTTTGATCATCGGAGAGCGAGGATTCACCGATAGGTATCTTATTTAAAGAGTCATCACTAGATGAGGACGGCTTAGAAGAACCCCCCTTGGAAGTAGATGTTTGCAAACAAGCTTGAAAATTAGTATCACCTATCAAGGTATATGTCTTATTGTTATAAATAAATTTAACTTGTCTATGCAATGTAGAGGGGACAGCTTGCATACTGTGAATCCAAGGTCTCCCTAGTAGCAAGTTGTACATTAGATTTCCCGACATAACATGGATAGGTGTAGGCAAAGTAACAGGCCCCACTGTGATGGGTAAGGTGATAGTACCTAATGAAGTTTTAGCCACATTATCAAAGCCTCAAATAGGATGAGAGTCCGGTTCAATTAAGGATGTATCCACATTCATCTTATGCAAAAGATTAATGCTACACACATTGAGACCAGAACCATTATCCACTAGTGTTCGTCTTATAGCAGTGTCTTTCATGATAACCACAATCATCAAGGGATCATATTATTGTTGGATTTCACTAGTAGGCAACTCATCTTGGGTAAACACAATTTGAGCTTTAGGATTCATCACAGAGTTAACCAAAGATGCTATATTACTAGATGTATTCGGTGGAGGAACCTTCAAATCTTTCAAGGCATCTTGTAACATTCCATGATGAGCGAAAGAAGTTTGAATCAAATCCCAAAGGGATATCTTAGCAGGGGTAGCTTTAAGTTGTTCTATGAGATCATATTCCTTACTAAGAACTTGCGAAATACGGGGAGCTTGTGGAAGAATCGGTTGAGGATTCGGAAGAGAAACTGGAATAACAGGAGGAGGACTAGGCTGCCTATTATTTTTGGTATGATAAGTGTGGGCAACCGCATGATAACTCTCTCTAGTTATTTGCTTGGCATAACTATAAGGACTTATAGGTTTTCTTCCTTGCACAATGATGATTGGTTTATTCGGAGTACGAAAGGAATCATGATCATACCCTCCTTGGATAGTAAGGAGAGGTGATTTAGGAACTTGAAAGGTGGGAGAAGGATAAGCTCCTTGGACTTCAAAGAGAGGCTTTTTATGCTCATTCAAGTTTATCATGTTAACTAATTTAGAAGTCTTGTTCTTGTTTAAAGATTTCGATAAAGCCACAAAGTCATCAAGAGCATCATCCAACAAAGCATGATCATATCTATTAAAAGGTTTATCTTTTGATTCAAAAGGAGACATCTCCTCATAGAGGGGATTGTTGAAAACAACCATGTTACTATATTTAGTGGAAGAGTTGATAGGAATGTACCCTTGAGAGGACTCATTCAACTTATCTTTCTCCTCGCAACGAAATGGCATAGCAACAAGGTTTATGAGTTTTTGGTAAAATGAAGGTTTGGTATCTTTAGGGTTCAAAAACCCATCTAAAGCTTCATCTAATTCATCTTGGCTATACTCATAATAATCATCATAAGCATGAACATTTTGCAAATAAAAGTCTGACATTTTGAAATAAAAGTTGCATAAAATTTAAACATACAATGCAAAGAAACACACTCTCTTTTTTTTTTTTTTTTCTTTTTAATGAAAATGAAATGAAAACACACTAAATCTAGATCTAGATCTAACAAATGCAATGCAAGAAGAAGCAATGATAGATTCACGTCGGGTTCACCAAAATGTGTGGGGGAAAAAGTGAGACTAGGTTATCATGCCCTAATCCTACCTCTTGTCACACATTACGGAATACGAAAGAGCCTAGAGGTATCGCACAATTGGCTACTTCTTTTTGTGAAAGAGAGAGCCACGGGCTACCTATTAGGGTTTCTATTCCTTTGTTGTAATTGAAAGGTAAGATTATGCAAGTCCAAATCCTAACCCTAAAATGCAAGTATGAACTAACAACAAGATTACAGAATTGAACTTAGACAATGGAAAGCTGTAAACACAAGGATAAAACAAGAATGCAAATGTGTACCCAGAGTCAAAATTGGACTGAAAATGTTCGGGATGGGGGCGCGGGCACCACTGTCCTGATTCTGCACCTGAAACTGCACCGGAAACTGTTGTTTTCCACTCTAGAACACTGTCGGAAACTGTCAAAAATGTTGTCTGTCCGGAGGACCAGGGCGCCCAGCACCTCTGTCCCAGGGACCAAGGTGCCCAGTGCCCCTGTCCTGGCAAGACCAGGGTGCCCAGTGCCCCTGTCCCAGTCTTTTGCTCTGTAATTTGATGCAGAGTGCTATCTCGACCTGTTCTCTCTGGATCTGTATCCTACGGCGTCGTCCAAGTCCCGAAACCTGCACTTATATCTGAAAAAGGGTGTATCGGCGGCTATATAGGGTTTTGCCTTAGTCAAACCCCCGCTTCAGTGATTTCCACCTCCACGAATAGCCAAGTTGTTTTGTAAAATGTATTGTGTGTGCAGACCTAGTGTGTGTGCAAGGTCCTAAAATGCAAGAAAGCAAACTAGAGCAACCTAGAAAATAAACCCTAATTGCTTGTAAATGATAATGTAAATGCTCTAAATCAAGATGCAAAGTGATCTAAAGCATGAATAAATCAGATATTGAAGCTTATGCAAAGACATGAAAACAACATGAAATCATACCCAACCCTCAAGGGAGAGGTACAAGCCAATCTTCAGTCGGTAATCTCCTATTGTTCTTCAATGTCTTCCAAGCCCTAAATGGATGAATGGAATTAATAAATGCTTGATAGAGGGATGTTGTAAGATGTTGAAGTCTTCAAAGATCTGCTCTTTCGCTACATATGAGGTTCCTGGAAACAAAAATCCAATCCTTTCAAATGAAGAAAGAGATCTCTTATGTATGAAACCCTAGGTCGCAATTTCATCTTTTGGCTGACCTAGAGATTGAATATCCCGCCAATTTCTTGGGGTTAAGCTTTATTTTATGATTGGATCGCGCTCCTAAAATTTCGGGAAAAATGTCCGAGACCGTGTGCACTCCGGGCGCCACGGTCCCGACAACTTTTCACCAAATTTTCAGGGCCGTCAGATATGATGATTTTAGAGAGAATCCCGAAGTTACAGGTGATTTCGAGATGTTTTGACCCCCGAAATCAAGCCCCCAAGTTCGAAATAGGACTTAATTAAGGTTTTTGATTAGATGATGTATTGGAGGAATAAAAATGAAAAGGGGCACACTTTAACGAAAGGGCCCGATTTTATGATGTGAAGGATGATGAAATATGACCTTAGACCTAATTAATTTGATTAATTAAGTGCTAAAGGAGCAATGCAATGCAAAATGTAAAATGCACTAAGGCGGGTGCTAAACTAGGTGTTAAATTGTACCGCTTTAGCAAGTGCGTACAATTTATGACGTTACATGTGTAAGAGTCTTATGGCTATTGAGTTACCTTTGAGTTTCTGATTAGTGGTACTCCTATGAAGAGCTTTCTCTGCAAGTATATTGTAATTTGTTATTGATTGTTGAGTAATATGTCGAGTTGTTTTTGGAGTGTGGGGTTTTTCTCCCAAAAGGGTTTTCCCTGCATGAATCATTATGTTGATGTGGTGTGGTATGCATGATATTATGTTTATTTATGTTAAGTTAATGTAACTATTATAGCAATTTATAAAAAAAATTGCATTACCCTCCTCTCAAGGTTAGTGTAGGAAGTTGTTCTGCCACTTAACTTCCTTACAAGTGGTATCAGAGCCTAATCACCTTTGGTTTCAATTGTGGGTTGTTGGATTTTTTGAACTAATCCATATTTGAGTGTGCGCTTGTGCAGAAGACACTTTTTGATCTTGTTGCAGGAATTTTCAAATGGCAAGTTCGTCAAGGAGAATAGAGGTGGAGAAATTTAATGGAAGTAATTTTGAAATGTGGAAGCTGAAGATGGAAGATTTGCTAATAGATCAAGAATTGTGGGATGTTGTTGATATGGATGTCTCAAGACCTATAGATCCTATGGCAGTTGCTCAGTATGATGTTATGGACTGAAAAGGTAAGGGTCTAATCAGATTGTGCTTGCCAGAATTTGTTCTGATCAATGTCCATGAAGAGAACTTTGCACAGAAGCTATGGACTAAGCTTGGTGAAATGTATCAAGCAAAATCCCTATTGAATCAAATTTTCTTGAGGAAGAAATTGTATTCCTTGAGAATGGAAGAGGGTGGACAAGTTACAAACCACCTAGAATAATTTAATATGTTGGTGGCTCAATTTGAATCTATTGATGTTAAGATGGATGAGGAGGAGAAATGTCATATCTTAGTTCTTTGTCTGATTTGTAGGATTCTCTTGTTATGGCTATAGGCTCACTTATTTTGTTTTGAATTCTGAAGATGTGGTGGGTTCCCTTCTTGGTGAAGAGATGTGGAGGAAGGTATCCATCAATTTGAAGGAAGCCCTAACTGTCTGTGGAAGACCTAAGGAAAAAGGCAAGAAGAATGAGAAGCATAATAAATCCAAGTCCAGAGGGAGATAAATAACTTCGGGAAAGTCCAAAGTCGTCTACTGGAATTGTGGTAAACCAGGACACATCTGTAAGGACTGAAAAGAAGAAAAAGAAGAAGTGCAACTCTAATTTTGAGTTTGAGAAGGAAGATGGTGATGCATTCATTGCAGCTTTGGCTACCCATGCAGGTAATTATGCATGTTTAATTGATTTAGGTACATATTTTCATGTCTTCTAATAAAGATTGGTTTTCTGAATATGAGGATTTTAATGGAGGTAAGGTGTACTTGGGTGATGATTCACATTTAGATATTGTTGGTCGTTGTAAAGTTAGGATCAAGTTTCCTGATGGTAGGATAAAAATGATGGGTGTTTTGGATCTTATTCATTCTAATGTGTTTGGTCATGTAGATGTTCCTTCCATTGGAAAATCCACATATTATATTTTATTTATTGATGATTTTAGCAAGACATGGCTATACTTTCTAAAGAGTAAATCTGAAAATTCCAGACGTTTTAAAAAAATTTAAGTAATGGTTCAATTGCAAACTGGAAAGAAAATTAAATGTTTGAGGATTGATAATGGCAATGAATTTTTCTCTAATGATTTTGATAGTTTCTATAAAGAATGTGGTATT
Source organism: Cryptomeria japonica (assembly GCF_030272615.1). NCBI lineage: Eukaryota > Viridiplantae > Streptophyta > Pinopsida > Cupressales > Cupressaceae > Cryptomeria > Cryptomeria japonica. Next base: position 619,322,074 of record NC_081407.1, read on the forward strand.
AACAAAAACAAGACAACTCTGTATTCTCCACAACGGAATGGAGTTGCAAAAAGAATGAACATGGCACTGATGGAGAAGGCTAGGAGTATGTTGAGTGGTGCTAGTCTAGAACAAAAATCTTGGGTTGAAGTTGTTGCCATTGCTTGCTACCTAATTAACAAGTCTCCTACATCATCTCTTGGTGATATAAAATACTTATAGAAGCATGGTCAAGTCACAAGCCTTCATTGAGACATCTTAGAGTTTTTGGTTGTGAGGCATATGCACGTGTACCAAAGGAGAAGCGAACAAAGTTGGAGAACAAGGTTGTGAAATGTATCTTCATCGATTATAGTTTGATGCAAAGCAGGGGGGTAAGAGAATGTAAAATTGATCACAATTGATCAATCTTTCAAGTTACAATTCCTAAGTGCGATGACTTCCCTCACAACTCACCTATTCTCCTTGTAGCCCTAAAGACCTAGTTATCTTGGCATATCTTTTATAAAATATCATAAACCCACAAATGGATCATCATTCCAGATACCCTTTTTGGCATACTTCAATATATCTCAAAATATCATAGGGTCACTTTGGACCATCAACCCCAAATCATTGTTGCTACATTGTCCAAGAACATATTAGGCCACTTTTACAAAGAAACACCCATCTAAACTTCTTATCAACCTTCAATCTCCATTGTCAGACCTTAACCAAGTTGCAAATACTCAAAACCAACAACTTTCATTGAGATAAATGCCTTCAAAGGCACCCAACCAAAAAACCCTCATTTAATCCATATTCAAGAAGATTTATTGGAACTCAATACTCTAGGTCTTCAATGACCTTTCCAATGCTTCAAACATATCTAATAAGGTATTTACATGTTAAATAAACCATCTCCCATCCTCTATCAAATAATTTTCACCAAACTCTAATCTCTAACCATCAAATTCAAGCCAAAAAATCATGAAATACAACTACAACATTGACTTATTTCTTCAAACTCCTCATCCCTGCTCATGAAACCTATTATAACCTCTAAATCTACCCTAATGAACCCATTCCACCAAGTTATAAGAATTTTGGTGGAGTCAAGGTTGGGAGATCCAGTGAAGGACAGCCCAACCTTGCAGCCTAACACATAAAACATGCCAAATATACTGGTAACCGGTAATACAATGCTAGAAATAGCAGAAAGAACAACCGGTAACATAACAGAACACATAACTAGTGAACAGTATGAATAAATATTATTACAATCTGAAGGATTACATATGCCACATGTTGGATCGTAGTCCAAGATACAAATAATACTTACAACAAAAATTACAAGATCCACATATCAGATCGGCCTTCGAAAATAGTCTTTCGATTCTACCCTAATCCGGACCTTTGCCTTCCGGCCTTAGTCCATTGGTTCAAAATCTTGCTCGATCTACATCTTCTCTTGATCTCTAAACTCTATCTTTGATCTTCTAACTTATGTTTTTTATTCTTAAATGATTCACAAACCTCCATTTATACCATCCGTAAATAATTACAGCCCAATCAAGTCGGCCCAAAAATCAACTGGTTCATGAAACGTGCAACAGTAACAAGTCAGCTCAAATCACTAAGAACAACTTCCAAAATGCATAGGACAATGTGCGGTCCTCCGAGAACATCAGACATGGCATAAGAAACATAAATCCATGATCCATAAGTCGTAGAGATCGATCGCAACCCGATCCAACTTCACTCAACACACTGCCAGAATAACCGATAAGAAATATCAACCGAACCAATGTCGAAATCGATAACTCACCGAGATTAAATCCAAAAGCCATGAAACTCGAACATGACAAATACCATGAATACAAGAGAATAAACCCAAAACCACAACGCTAAACTCTCAAACAATAAGGAATGTCATGATCTCAAGCAATTCCACTCAAAACTGCTCAACTGGTAAGAACTTGACCAATGCTCCTACATCAAACTCTCAGGGTTAATTAAAAAGTGAGTCCCATCACCTGATCTAGTTCAGTGATTAGTCAATAGGTACTTGCAACTACCTCAGGAGGTTTGGTGATTTGTCTACATCTTCCAGTTGCCTCTCCATGGTGATCTACCGATCCAAACTACAGCATGCCTCAATCGGCAATATATTCAAGTTTCCACCCACTAACTACCTCAAGATCAAGTTCTAGGATCTGTGGTCTACCTACAAACCTTGCTCTACCTCACGATCGGTGATATGAACAAGTCCACAAGTTGCCTCAACATTCTCTCCAACCAACTGGTGCACAATCAGCACTTTGTCCAACAACAGGTTCACAAACCAGCTCTGATACCACTTGGTGCAGTCAAGGCTGGGAATTCCAATGAAGGACAACCCAACCTTGCAGCCTAACATATAAACCATGCCAAATATATCGGTAACCGGTAATACAATGACAGAAATAGCAGAAAGAACAACTGGTAACATAACAGAACACATAATCGGTAAACAGTATGAATAAATCTTATTCCAATCTGAAGGATTACACATGCCACATGCTGGATCGTAGTCCAGGATACAAATAATGCTTACAATATAATTACAAGATCCGTAGCTTATCCACATAAGAGATCGACCTCCGGAAATAGTCTATCGATTATACCCTAATTCAGACCTCATCCTTCCGGCCTTAGTCCACCGGTTCAAAATCTCGTTAGATCTACATCTTCGATCTTCTAACTTTTGTTATGTATTCTCAAATGATTCAAAAAACTCCATTTATACCATCCGCAAATTATAACAACTCAATCAAGTCGGCCCAAAGACCAACCAATTCATGAAACATTTAATAGTAACAAGTCGGCTCAAATCACTAAGAATAATTTCCAAAATGCATAGGACAACATGGTCCTCCGAGAATGACATGACATAAGAAACATAAATCCATGATCCGTAAGTCACGAAGATCAACCACAACTTGATCCAACTTCACTCAACACACTGCCAAAATAACCAGTAAAAACATATCAACCGGGCCAATACTGGAATCGATAACTCACCGAGATTAAATCCAAAAGACATGAAACTCAAACATGACAAAGACCACGAACACAAGGGAATAAACCCAAAACCACAACACTAAACTCTCAAACAAGAAGGAATGCCATGATCTCAAGAAATTCCACTAAAAACTACTCAACCGGTAAGAACTAGATCGGTGCTCCTGCATCACATTTCTACTAGTGGAATGGGTGATTAATTCATTTTGTTCACCTTTAAACCCTTAAACAGGGTGTTCAGACCCAACTATAGAAAAATGCTTGTAAAAACCTTAAATCTCTATGTACTTCAACCAAATCACAACCAAAATGAATTTATCTCAAGCCTCCATTGAATTCAAGAGCTATTTGATCATTATTGCATAATACAAACCCATACAGAGGTCTACAACAACAAATTACCAGTAAATTTCAAGGAAAAAACCAATTTTATTATTGTTTCAATCCTTAAAACAAGACTCCAATCCCTTACCCTAGCCTCTCAAGGCTTTTTAAAACTTGACACACCAAAAAATAACTCATCCAATTGACCCCAACCAATATTTGAACCCCATGACCTTTGGTCTTCCACATTTTGCATTTTTGCAACTTTTCATATAACAACTTTTACAAGATTTTGCAATATTTGTAAGTTTGAAGCCAAATGACTCTAGTAACATTCTAAATGGTCTATTATGACCTTATTAGACCAGATAAGACTCAAATACCCTAAAACTTAACATAAGACCTCATTTACAAAAATGGACTAACATGGTGCCCCTACACCATACACCCGGCTAGAAAAAGATTTCAAGTCCCTTGAGAATTGTATTGAAACTTGTCCACACCATCTCTTTGATCTTCCAAAATCCCTTCCATTTGGTACTCCTTTCCAATGAGTCAAGAATTGGAAACATGCACCATCTCTGCCCTTTGGTTGATTCCTTCTTTGAGATATTGTTCTCCACTTAATAGATATTTTCTAATTGTCGTTTCATTTGGAAATGTTACCAAACCTGTATTCATACCTGCAAACGTATCATTTCTATTCTTGTCTTGGATTGTCCTCCTCATTACCTTTGATATACACTTGAACTCACCTTTTTGGCCTTTCCATTCACCTTTACTCACTTCACCTTTTTCCTTCATCTCTTCCTTCAGATTCTCTACCCCCAGAACCTCTGTGTTATCAGGTTAATAAACCTTTGTACTGACATAATTACACTACCCACCGGCCTCTTTTAAAATCAAAAGACAAAGTACCTCTCCCACCATGATCACAACATGATTCTCTACCCAATCTTGCATTCTCACAATCAATTCATCTTTGACCTTCTCTTTATCAGGTTTTGACACCAACTCATCATATTTTCTCATCAAAATTGAATCATTTTCCAAACTCATTGTCTTAGCATCTCCAAGCCTTGAAGTGCCTACAACCTCCTCATATTTTCTCTCCTCACACTTCACAAACTCCTTCTTACCCAGCATTATCACCTTAGTTGCCTTGGTCTACCCCTTAACATCTTCCTACAATGGTGTTAAAGTGAAGGTGTTTCCATCCTTTTCAATAGTATAAGTATTGTGGCTACCATCATGTATGGCATGTATATCAAACTACCATGGCCTTCCAAGTAACAAGTGGAAACAATCCATAGGAAACACATCATAAATTATTCTGTCCTTATATCCACCAAAGTTAAACTCAACCCAAGCTTGCTCATTCACCAAAACAAATCGACTTTAATTTAGCCAAGACACTTTGTAAGGTGTTTCATGAGATAGCTTTCCAACTTAAGTTTATCAATCATTTCAATAGACACCATGTTATCAGTACTTCCAGAATCTATTACAACTTTACATACCTTTCCATTGCATTTGTAAGTTGTCCTAAATAGTGTTCTTTTTGGTGTTGATTCCTTCTCCTTGGATTCTTTGAGGAGCATTCTTCTAACCATTAAGGATTCTCCAACTTCTAGAGCAATAAGTTGATTAGGAGAGTGAACATTCTCACAATCATCCTTTTGCACCAACTAAACTCTCTTATCACCACCCGTTGAAGTAGAAGCTTGTTTCTCAAGACACTTCCATACTTGATGGCCAAAATGACTGCAATGATAACATCTTCTTGAAAAACATGTTCGAACCTCTACCTTGTCCACCAAATCTCCCTTTAAAGCCTTTGAATCTACCTTTTTTATTAACAACTTGGTCTTTTCTTTTACATGTGTCTTCTTGGTTCTCATAGGATTGCCTTGAACCTCTTCCTCTACTAGTGTTGTCTCTGCCTCTTCTTTGTCTATCTTGCCATCTTTTTACTTCTCTTCTGCCCTATCAACTAATTGAAAACATTCCTCAACTTACCTGGGTGTAGCCAAACTCAATTCATCTTGAATTTGAAATCTCAAGCCACACATATACCTTGCTATCTTTTCATTTTCATCAACTTGTGAAATTCTTTAGTGTAGGCCATGACATCCTTATCCTTCTTCTTTAAGCTTTGCAACTTCTTTAAATTTTGTATTGCATGATCACTTGGCAAGAATTGGCTCTTGATCTTTGACACCATCCTATCCCATGAGATGATTTTTGTTTTCCCCTTCTTCACTCTTTCCTCTTGAACATAATTCCACCATGTAAGAGAAGGGCCTTTCAAATTAGTCTTAGAAAACTTTACCTTTTTTTTTCTTTTCCAACCTCCTAGTACTCAAAGTAATTATCCAGTGCATCTATCCAATCCAATACTTCTTCAGCATCCAACTTTTCATTATACATTGGCAAATCTAGTTTCACATCGGAAGCAACTCCCTTAATAGCTTTCAGCATCCTAATCATCCTCATCTCTTTAGGATCCACCTCTTGATCATGGGATCCTCCTCGGGGGTCTTCATTCTCACCCTCTTCCTCTTCCTCTTTTTCTTCCTCTTCCTCTTCCTCTTCCTCTTGGTCACTTTCCTCCTCAATGGCCTTTCCTCTCCTTTGCTTTGTCTCTAATGCTGCAAATATGGCTAAAATTGCTTCTTGTGATTCTCTTAACAACTTTATTTCTCTAGCAATAACTACACTACCTTTAGGAGGCATCTTGTCCTTCAACTTTTCAACATTTCTCTTTTTCAATCTTCAAATTTATTCCCTTATTTATCAAGACCTATACTCTAATACCAATTGATGTAGAGTGGGGAGAAGATTATCTCAAACTGATCACAATTGATCAATCTTTCAAGTTACAAACCCTAACTGTGATGACTTCTCTCACAACTCACCTATTCTCCTTGTAGCCATCAAGACCTAGTTATCTTGGCATATCTTTGAGAAAAAGAAAAAAAAATCCACAAACGAATAAACATTCTAGATACCCTTTTCGACATACTTCATCATATCTCAAAAGATCATAGGGTCACTTTGGACCATCAACCCCAAATCACAGGTGCTACATCGCCCCAAGGCCAAATTAGGCCACTTTTACAAAGTAACACCCAACTAAACTTCTTATCTATCTTCAATCTTCATTGCCAGACCTTAACCACATTACAAATACTTAGAATCAACAACTTTCATTGAGAGAAATGCCTTCAAATGCACCCAACCACAAAACCCTCAATTAAGTCATTTTCAAGAGGATTTATTGGAACTCAATACTCCAAGTCTCCAACAACCCTTCCAATTCTTAAAACATACCTAATAAGTTCTTCACATGTTAAATAAACCATCTCCCATCCTCTATCAAACCATTTTCACCTAACTCTAATCTCTAACCATCAAATTCAAGCCAAAACTGATGAAATACAACTAGGGCAATGACTTATTTCTTCAAACCCCTCATCCCTGCTCATGAAACCTATTCTAACCTCTAAATATACCCTAATTCACCCATTCCACAAAGTTAAAAGAAGTTCTACTGTTGGAATGGGTGATTAATTCATTTTGTTCACCTTCAAGCAGGGTGTTCAAACCCGCCTATAAAAAAATGCTTGTAAAAAACCTTAAATCTCTATGGAAACAACCAAAATTAATTTATCTTATGCCTCCATTTAATTCAGACCTATTATATCATTATTGCACAATACGGACCTGTACAGAGGTCTCCAACAACAAATTACCAATAAATTGCAAGGAAAAAACCAGTTTTATTGTTGTTTCAATCCTCAAAACAAGACTCCAATCTGTTACCTGAGCCTCTCAAGGATTTTTTAAACTTGACACATCAAAAATAACTCATCCAACCAACTCCAACCAACATTTTAACCCATGACCGTTGGTCTTCCACGTTTTTCTTTTTTGCAACTTTTCATATAACAACTTTTACAAGATTTTGCAATATTTGTAAGTTTGAAGCCAAATGACTTTAGTTACATTCTAAATGGTCTATTATGACCTTATTGGACCATATAAGACTCAAACACCCTAAAACTTAACATAAGACCTCATTTACGAAAATGGACTAACATGGTGCCCCTACACCACAGTTATGGTGTGAAAGGATACAAGCTTTCGGACCTTGTTGCACAAAAGGTAATTCATAGTAGAAGTGTTATTTTTAGAGAAATTAAGTCTCCTATTACATTGTAGCTAGAACAAACTAAACAAGAAGATGTGACTCAATTCCCTTCTATGCCTAAAAGAGTTGAATCGAGGCCACTTGATAGGTAACAAGTTGAGGAGAGCTCATCTAGCTTTGAATCTTCAGAAGAGGAGGAAGAGCCTCCAACTCAGCTTGTTTGAATGTCTACAAGACATAGACAACCACATGAAAGGTATTCACCTGATGATTGGAGATGTCTATTTTTCTTTCAATACTAATGTGGATGAGCCTACATCCGTAGAAGAGGAATTAAGTATGTATGATGCAAAATCTTGGAAGATTGATATGGAAGAATAAATTACAGCTTTGAAAAAGAATGATACATGGGATCTTGTACCATTGCCTGAAGGACGAAAACCTATTGGTTGTAAATGGATGTTCAAGAAAAATATTGGTTCAAATGGAATCGTTGAGAAGTATAAAGCAAGGTTGGTTGCAAAAGGCTACTCTCGAGTTGAGGGTGTTGGTTATGGTGAGATATTTTCTCATGTTGCAAAAATGACATACATTATATTTTTTCTTTCTATTGTTGTTGCTTTTGATTTAGAGGATGAGCAAATGGATGTGAAAGTCATTTTCCTTTATGGTGATTTGGAGGAGGATATTTATATGACACAGCCAGAGCACTATGTGCTGAAAGGTAAAAGTAATTTGGTATGTAAATTAAAGAAATCTTTGTATGGCCTCAAACAGAGTCCTAGAATGTGGTACCAGAAATTTGATGCATATATATTGAGTTTGGGATTTGAGTGTTCTAAATCAAATCATTGTGTTTATATAAATTTGATGGTGATCATTTCTTGTACATTGCATTATATGTTGATGATATGTTATTCTTTTGTAAAGAGAAAGGTGTGATTTCAGAACTAAAGTCTCATCTTACTGCTAAATTTGAAATGAAATATCTTGGTGCAGTGAAACACATTCTTGGAATGGAAATTATAAGAGATAGAGTAAACATAAATCTATGGCTAGGCTATAGTAAGTATGTGAATTCAATTTTACGAAGTTTCAACATGCAAGATTGTAGACCATTGTGTGTTCCTTTTATAGTTGGAACAAAACTATCTATTTCCGATTGTCCTACATCTCCATCAGAGTTGGAAGACATGAGAAGAGTTCCTTGTCATAGTGCAGTTGGAAGTTTGATGTATGCTATGGTATGTATTAGACCAAACATTGCCCAAGTAGTGGGATTTATTTCCAGATATATGTCTAATCCTGGTAGAGCTCATGGGGATGTAGTTAAAAGTGTCTTTAGATATTTGAGGAGTACCTCAGAGTATTCTTTCTCTTATCATGGTAATTTGGTCGGAGATGTGATTTCCCTTGATAATCATGGTTATGTGGATTCAGACTTGGCAAGTGATATTGATAGCAAAATATCTACCAGTGCTTATGTGTTTACTTTATTTGGTGGTGCAAATAGTTGGATGAGTAAGAAACAGGTCGTGGTTGCTTTGTCCACTATGGAAGCAGTGTATATGGAAGCTACTCATGCTTGTAAAGAATCAATTTTGTCTTAAGAGATTGTGTTCAGATATTGGAATAAAACAAGGTGCGGTGACAGTTTATTGTGATAGTTAGAGTGCAATCTACCTAACTAAGAACCCGACATTTCATGCTCAAACCAAACACATTGATGTTTAGTATCATTTTGTCAGAGATGTGGTTGAATATGGCAGGGTTAAGCTAGTTAAGGTGGAGAATTTGATTAAAGTTGCAAATTCTTTAGCTAAGGTTGTGAGCACAGAGAAGTTCAGATGGTGTTCGGAGTCTATGGGCCTCATGGCCCCTAGCAATTAATTTATTGTGTAGATAATCCCTTTGCTCTTATAAGGTGTTCAACAAGTGGGAGATTGTTGGGAAAATGGTGTCACAACCTCGCATTTAAATGAGGTTACTATTTATAGTAAGTTTTTATTTGAGCACGAAATGGTGCGAAATTCTCCCCAAAGCTTTAGATTGGCTAGATAAGCATGCCGATAAATTTAGTCTCAATATCACAACTAGTTTTGAAGATATTAAAGTTTTTGTTTTTGGAGGGTGTGATGAAAGGTTTTAATTTAATTTTGAGGACTTTAGACCCTATGAAACACACTAAAAAGTGGGCATAACTAGAGTAACCAATAACGAGGTGATAAAGCACTTCGCGAGCTTTCCAGCGCATCAAATGATTCGTCAATCGGACACCCAGTTCACAAGTTATGGCATCCAGAAGTTTGGACTCCTATTATAGGAAATGTTAAATTGCATTGGACACATAAATAAGTTGTAAAAGGGAGAAACATGTGGTGATGTGTGTTTTGACATGTCATGGGGCATCTAGAATGGAGATAAGGTCGGCTCTACTTTATTGGGTGGTTTTAACCCATGCTTTTGTACTATCATTTGACTATTTCTTGTATTGTATATCCTATATATGAGGTGTGTGAGATAGAGGTTGTGTGTAAGAGTCTTATGGCTATTGAGTTACCTCTAAGTCTCTGATTAATGGTACTCCTATGAAGGGCTTGCTCTGCAAGTATATTGTAATTTATTATTGATTGTTGAATAATATATTGAGCTACTTTTGGAGTGTGGGGTTTTTCTCTTGAAAGGGTTTTCCCCACATAAATCATTGTGTTTTTGTTTTGTGGTATGCATGATATTATGTTTATTTCTATTAAGTTTCTATAACTATTCTAATGATCTATAAAAGTTTTGCATTACCCTCCTCTCAAAGTTAGTGTAGGAAGTTGTTCTGCTACTTAACTTCATTACACATGTTCTCATTCATTATTATGTGTTTCTTCAACATAATGATGTTCATTATTTTCTTTGATCATTCATTTTAAGTGTGTATGAAAATTATGGGTGAGTGACCAATGGAAGGAATATAGAGGAGAACACCATCAATTTCACTTAACCATCTCACTTTACCTATTCCATGTGGTCAATTTGATGACACAATGACTCTTGTGCGTATGTTTGGTTGTTTAACCCATTCTGTTTAGTTACAAATCAAATGATGGTCACTATAATTATCAAATTTTCTACTAATCCAAATCATTTGTGATTCTAGATTCTTACTATGTGGAAATTGTGATTGAATGCTTCCTTGTGCATTATTCTATTCTTGAAATCTAACTACTTAAGTTGAATGTTAAGATAATTATTTATTAGGAATTATAATAGACAATCAATTTAACAATGTATTGATGGAGTTTTCATTGAGTTTTTTTATGTTTAAAATATATTTTTATGTGTTTTTTATGTATTCTTATATGCTTTGAAAGGAAATACAAGAGCAAGGAAAGGAAAATAAAATCCAAGAAAGTTTATGATGAAGTAATTGTTACCAAGAGAAAAGCAAAAACCTTGGAGCATCACCCAAATGTGAAGAAGGAGGCACAAGAACTTTTGAAAGGGGAAAAGCAAAGAAAAACCCCTTGTGATATTATGAATGAGGCAATGCCTAAAATGAGAGAGAGAGAGAGAGAGAGAGAGAGAGAGAGCAAGAAGCTCTTTACAATATTGTCATTAAGAAGAAATGAGAGAGGAGACATCTCTTAAATAGATATGAGGAGAGGAGTTACAAAGTAACTCCCAAATCTATGAATGCCACCATTCATAAAATGTGTTTGCCATGTGTCCACATCCTCTTATGGAGGAAATCTAATATTCCTTAATAAAGGAAAATAAAAGAAATGACTTGTCCTCACACATGTACTAGAGGACAAATTACATGTAGGAATTCCAAAGGAATATCCTAAACTAAATACAAATAAACCTAAGCTAAGTAAAGATTAAATATTCTAACACCCCCCTTAATCTTTACTTGGGGAGCTTAACCCTTCAATGGGTTGTAATCCAGGATTTTTACAATGAAATTGGAATTTTTCTTTACAAAGTGGCTTGGTCAAAATATCTGCAACTTGGTCTTCCCCCTTGCAATAGAGGAGTGAAACTTGCTTGTCTTCAATTTGTTCTCTAATAAAGTGGTGTTGGAGAGCAATGTGTTTTGTCCTTGCATGGAAAATTGGATTTTTAGCCAAGGCAATGGCACTTTGGTTGTCACAATACAATGGAGTTGGTTGGTGTTGAGGTAGACCCAAATCTTCAAGTAGTCTTCTAAGCCACAAGACTTCTTTGGAAGCATTAGTGCATCCTTTGTACTCAGCTTCAGTGGATCCAAGAGAGGTAGATTGTTGCTTTTTACTATTCCAAGAAATTGCTCCTGAACCAACAAAAAAACAATAACCACAAGTAGATTTCCCATCATTGGGATCTCCACCTAGATCGGAATCAGTAAAACCTTTTAAAGTAAAGTTGGAATTTGCATCATAAAACAAACCTACATGAATAGTTCCTTTAATATATCTTAAAATTCTTTTAGAAACTTTAAAGTGTGTTTGTTGAGGTTTAGACATGAATCTTGAAACCAAACCAACACTATAAGCAATATCTAGCCTAGTAAGAGTTAAATAATTTAAACTTCCAACTAATTGTCTATACAAAGTAGGATCAACAAGAGGAGTTTGCATATCAAGCATTAACTTAGTGCCTAATTCAATAGGAATTGAAACATAATGAGCATCATTCATTTTAAACTTATCTATGAGATCTTGAGCATATTTACTTTGAGATAAGAAAATTCCTTTAGAGGTTTGCCAAATTTGCATTCCTAAGAAATAATGTAAAAGACCTAAATCAGTCATTTGAAATTTTTGATTAAGTTGAAACTTAATATCAGAAATCAAAGTATTGGAACTTGAAGTAAGAATCAAATCATCTACATACAAGATAATAATTATAATATCATCTTCACTATGTTTAATATACAAGTTAGGATCATTTTTACTTCTAATAAAGCCTTGAGAAAGAAAGAATTCATTAATCTTTGAATACCACTCCCTAGGAGATTGCTTTAATCCATAAATTGATTTCTTTAATTTACAAACTAAGTGTGTATTACCTTCTTTAATAAAACCAGGAGGTTGAGACATATAAATTTCCTCATGTAAATCACCATTAAGAAAAGCACTTTTAACATCCATTTGGTGAATAGGCCAATTCATTCTAGAAGCTAAAGCAAGCACAAGTTTAATTGTAGGCATTTTAGCAACAGGAGCAAAAGTTTCAGTATAATCTAAGCCTTCAATTTGAGAAAAACCTCTAGCAACTAATCTAGCTTTAAATTTACTAACTTGATTATTAGCATTCAATTTAGTTTTATAAAGCCACTTGCAAGAAACAAGATTTTTACCATGAGGCAAGGGAACTAAATCCCAAGTTTGGTTAGAAGTTAAAGTATCATATTCTTCCTTCATTGCTTTTTGCCAATGCGGTTGATTTTTAGCTTGATCAAATGTTTTAGGATCATTAGAATTCATAATAGTAGTCATTAAAGCATAATTACAATAATTAACTCTCCTAGCTTGAAGTTTATCCATTCTAGCTAAGTATTCATCACTATCTTGAATTAAAGATTTAAACCATTTAGGTCTTCTTTTAGAAGTAATGGATTCATCACTAGAAGAAGAGTCATGAGGAGTAGAGTTATTATTATCATCATCACTATCACTAGAAGGAATAGAAAGAGATGCATTAGGAGTAGGGTTAAGAGAAGGAGGTTGGTCCTCCACAAGCACAACTTTGGTTTGACCAAGTTCATCATCCTCCACTTTAGAACAATCATGAATGCCTTTTTCTGCAATACAAACATCTCTTGCAACTTTTACCTTGTTAGTAATAGGATTGTAAACTCTATAACCTTTAGTATTTTCATCATAACCAACAAAAATAAAAGGAGAAGATTTAGCATCTAATTTTTTTCTTTTCTCCTTAGGTTTGTGAACATAAGCTATGGAACCAAAAATTCTTAAATTCTGCAAATTAGGCTTTCTACCAGACCAAGCTTCTTCAGGAGTTTTATCCTTTAAGGCTTTGGTAGGTGTTCTATTAATTAAATAAGTTGCACAAGCCATAGCTTCAGCCCAAAACTTATAATCCATATTTTTAGCATGCAATAAACATCTAGCCATTTCAACAATTGTCCTATGCTTCCGTTCTGCCACACCATTTTGTTGTGGTGTATAAGGAACGGTAAGCTCATGTTTAATTCCAAAAGATTTCAAATAAGCATTAAATGCATTATTGACATATTCTCTTCCATTGTCAGTACGAAGAATCTTAATTTTAGAACCAGATTGCCTTTCTACAAACATATGAAATTCAATAAACACATCAAGCACTTGATCCTTACTATGAAGGAAATATATCCATGTTCTCCTTGAAAAATCATCAACAAAGGTAAGTGCATACCTTGAACCTTGGATGGAGGGATTCTCCATGGGACCCAAGAGATCACTATGAACTAGATGCAATTTAGTATATGCCCTCCAAGATTGACCATGAGGAAAGGGTTCCCTATGCATCTTACCACTCATGCAACCATTGCAAACAATTTGAGAAGGAACAATACTAGGCAATCCATCAACCATATTTGCTTTTTGCATCAATGAAATATAATCAGAATTGAGATGGCCAAGTCTTTCATGCCATATAGTAAAATCAACAGTAGTAAGCAAAGAATACTTTGGAGGAGCAAATTCATAGAACTTGAATAAGTTATCACTATCCATTTTAGCAGTAGCAATAACATGATTAGTGTTTGGATCAATGATATAACATATGCCCCTATAAAGTTAATCTTATAATCTTGACAAAGTTTAGGAACTGAAATCAAATTTGATTTTAATTCAGGAACATAAAGAACATCATGTAATTTCCCATTAGGAACATTCACATCACCAATAGCTTCAACTTTACAACTATGATTATTAGCTAATTGAACAGGAATATTAGAAGTATCGGGATGCAAAGATTCAAAACATTCTTTATGAGAAGTAACATGTTGAGATGCACCAGAATCAATAATCCACTCAAGTGGTTGAGAAACATTATAAGTACATGTAAATGCATGACGAGATGAATTACCATTATTATTACCTTTCTTATAATGAGGTTTATGTTGATTATTTTGATTATTTTGATTCATGGGCTTTTTACCATTTTGTTTCTTAAAACAATTATTAGTAATATGTCCATCTTTCCCACAATATGTGCAATGGGGTCTTGTTTGAGAATTATTCCTTTGATTATTGTACGTATTATTATGATTATTATTATGAGAATTGTTATGATAGGATTTAGAATGAGATTGATAATTAGAAGATTTGTGATTATTATTATGATTATTATTATGATTATGATTATGTTTATTATTATTGGATCTAAAATTATTATTATGATTTTGATTTTTAGACATAAAAGCATGTTCACTACTTTTAAGAGTACCAAATTGAATTAATTTAGCTTCCTCTTGACGCAATAAATTACGAAAAATATCATATGTTAATTGAGTAGCTAAGCTAGGAATAGCAAGTTGAGCATGAATATTCGTAATAAATTGTTGAAATTGACGAGGAAGACATTTTTTAAGAATAAGATGAATTAAACGTAAATCAGCTAGAGTAACTCCTAAACCAGTTAATTGACTATTAACAGAATCAAACTTTAATAAGAATTCATCCATAGTTTTAAAATCCGTATACCTTAAATCTTCAAGTTGATCTTGAAGTTGAATTTTTCGGGATTCATTTGAGCTATCATAAGTTGTTTTTAAAATTTCCCAAGCTTCATGTGCTTTTGTACAATTTCCAATTAAAACATACAAATCAGGAACCATTGAAATACCAATTAAACCAAGTGCTTCCTCATTTTGAGCCTTCCATCTATCTAGGTCGGCTTGAGGAGCAGTTGTAGCGGGTTCAAAGGTTTTATCAGTCGCAACATCCAAAAGGTGTTTGAAACGAAAAATAAACGAGATATGTGTTTTCCATGAATGATAATTGGAACTATTTAATTTAATTTCCGGAATTAATGTAGACATGATAGTAAAATAATGAACAAATTATGCTTAATATTGAAAAAAAAATGCCCTCTTGGATACAAAAATAAAAAAAAAATTAACCTCCTTGATTAAAGATTGAACTATAATTCAATAATAACTTTTTGTTTTGTTTTTTTAAAATAACAATTAAAAAACTATTTAACAAAAAGTATTATTTTCAAATCCTTAATAGTAAAATTAAATTTATTTAAGCAAACTTTATATAAAAAACTTTAAATCTTAATGATAACAAAATAAAACTATTTAAATTAAAAACTTTTTTTTTTAAAGAAATAACAAAAGTTTAATAAAATTTAATATTAAACTAAACTTTATTTTAAATTTTATTGAAAATAAACTAAAATACGAAAGAATTTAAAGAAAGGATAAACTTTATTTAAATAAAATAAGTTTTAAAAAAACTTTTAAATTTGTCATATATATTAAAACTTTATAAACTTTAATACTATTTAAACGTTAAAATATAGACAAATCTTGATAAAAAATGATAATGAAAATGAAAGAAACGGTTATGCACTGTGTTCTACAGTCTGATTCTGAATTCGGTAGAAGAGAACAGAGACGTTACTGCACAGGTGATAGAAAGGAGCAGAAACTCAATGGGTGTAACTGAAGAATCTAATCTAGGTTGGTTTACAGAAAATAACAGATTGCAAGCTCTGAGCACCTTAACGCAGGTTTGAGAGATAATAAGGTTTCTAGAAACCCTCAGCGCAAGAAAATTATTAAGCAATGCAGGATGATGGAAGGTTTGTTAAAGGAGTACCTGATGGAAGTTTTGAGTGCTGGTTTATAAGGGCCAATACAGGATTTGTGAATGACTTATTTTAATATGTCTGGGCGAAACTTACTCTCCAAACTCCTGGCACGTCACAGGTTCAATGCCTCTCCAATTCATGAAACCCTCAGCAGATCGCAAACGTCCTGCTTTGCACACAGTAATAGTTGCAACAAGCCTTCAGTAGATCGATTTTTTAAGAATAGAGGGAGAGAACAGCATATACAGTAAAGGCTTGAGGGCTTTTCCACCTTGCCTTAAAAGAAAACTATCATAAGATAGAATAATGCAGATAATTTGGCTGAAAGGAAAAGATTAGAGAGCCACGTTGAAACTGGATGTCTCTGCACTTTTGGTTTTTATATACCTATCGCTATGGATTTCGGGAAGTGTGAAGAGGGCTATTCTCTGCGGCTAAAATGATGGGAGGAGTGGAGTAGTCAGGAGAGGAGTGGAGTAATGAAAAGATTTTTTTAATCTTATATTGTCCAACGTTTATGCTGTGAAAGAGTAGTTTGGTTTTACGTATTTCTTAAAATAAGCTCTTACATTTCATTGTTTATATTTACATACAAGGGAGGAATGGGTTTCCTCTGAATAATATCTTTAATAGATTGATTCAGTTTTAGGTTAAAAAAAAGTCTTATTCGCTTTTCTTTACATACACTTGATTCTTCAAATTCAAATTACTAGACTTTGCATTGGGGATTGGCTCTTTCAACTTTGTATACAGTCAGCAGCAACGATTCATCAAGCAGCACTAAAAAACTCCAGGATCAGTTTAGTTTCAAATTGGGTTTTTGAAACTTGAGCTAAAGTCTTCGTGTCCAGCTTAGAGAAGATACAGATAGAATAGATGTGTGGGAGAAAATGTAAGATTTATTATGTAAAGTAAACCAGGCTGAAATAAGCACAAACAAAGATTGAAATAGATCAATAGATATAAAAAAAAGTTAGAATTCTGTGAATGAGGTTAGAAAATGAGAAAATTTGATAACAAAATCCTACAAGGAAGCTTAAATTTCTTTTTTTTTTTTTTAATCAAAAAAGCTTGCAAGTAAACAAAATGTGAGAACCTGCAATATGAATCAGAGAAACAACTTTATGATGAAACTGTTTTGGCGGCAAGCCTTCCAAAACAAATGAATATGAAATCTAAAGTATGCAGGAAAAGAAGTTAGCACCGGAGTTTTGGCGGCAAGCCTTCCAAAACTTTAAAAATAATTAAATTTAAACTAGAAAGAAGGAACTTTGGCGGAAAGCCTTCCAAAGCCCTTTTTTAATAAAAGAAACTAGAATAGAAGATTAAACCTGCAGGCAAACTTGTTAACAAGTTTGAAAAAAAAGTTAAAATCTGAAACCAAAACCTACACAATAGAAAATATTAGAAAAAGAACTTCTTCTCCTCTCAAGAATGCCTCCAACAAGGTGAACTCCACAGAATGGTAACCTTCATCAATGTCAACTTAAAACAAGGATTAGAAACCTGCTCTAATACCATGAAAGGAAATACAAGAGCAAGGAAAGGAAAATAAAATCCAAGAAAGTTTATGATGAAGTAATTGTTACCAAGAGAAAAGCAAAAACCTTGGAGCATCACCCAAATGTGAAGAAGGAGGCACAAGAACTTTTGAAAGGGGAAAAGCAAAGAAAAACCCCTTGTGATATTATGAATGAGGCAATGCCTAAAATGAGAGAGAGAGAGAGAGAGAACAAGAAGCTCTTTACAATATTGTCATTAAGAAGAAATGAGAGAGGAGACATCTCTTAAATAGAGATGAGGAGAGGAGTTACAAAGTAACTCCCAAATCTATGAATGCCACCATTCATAAAACGTGTGTGCCATGTGTCCACATCCTCTTATGGAGGAAATCTAATATTCCTTAATAAAGGAAAATAAAAGAAATGACTTGTCCTCACACATGTCCTAGAGGACAAATTACATGTAGGAATTCCAAAGGAATATCCTAAACTAAATACAAATAAACCTAAGCTAAGTAAATATTAAATATTCTAACATGCTTTTTGATCTATGTGAATTTCATGGATGTTAGTGTAAAGTGGAAAATTGGATCCTAGTGACTCCCCACCTAGGAGAGAGAAAGGAAGCCACTAGGATGATTTTCACTTGGAGATACTTTACATTCAAAAGAGGGGCTTGAATCCACTAGATCCAAATCCAAGGGAAACAAGGATGTGAATTCCAAGTGGATTGCAAGGGTTGAAGTGTGATTTACCCTCTTTTGTAAATGAGAAAGTTGACTTGTTGACTATGTGGAAAAGTGAGGGAAAATGAATGAAATGAGGAGCTGCCAATTCGGGATCGCGTTGTAACTTTGGATCTAAGCTAACTAGATTGATATGAATTTGCCCTGCAAATTTGGAGAAAATTCGTCGGGACCGTAGCAGGAATGTACATGGTCCTCCACAAAATCCGTGAAACAAAAAGGGTTCTTTCGTCTCTACAAATGAAGCCCAAACCTACAATTACAGTTGTGCACCTGCAACCTACACACAGAAAAGAGAGAAAAAGGGGTTGTGGATAGGGGTTTGCCTCAGTCAAACCCCGATTGAGGAATCAACCTTGAAAGAAACTAATTGAAAATGCTTGAATGTAAACAATGGAAATGTATACCTTATATATCTGCAATTTGTTGATGATGATTGCTTTTCTTCTTGAATGTAATCACAAAGGTTACATGGAATGGCATGTAACATGACAAAACCCTAACACACATACATGCTTGCAAATGAATGCTTGAAATATTGCTCCAATGGATGAATGAAGAAGACTTGAATGCTTGAATGTTTGATGATGTATATCTTCGCCTATGCTTTCTTATCTCCTTTGCTTGAATTTTGCCTCCCATTCCTCCTTATGCAAATGAGAAAACCAACTCCCTTTTATACATGTCTCTTGAAGATTAATTCATCTCATGAAAGGCCAACATCGGGGAGATTTAAGATCCCGAAGTACAAATGGGGTCAGGGGGACCTATCTTGGGGCCACCTAAGAGGGTGGGACAGGGGTGACATGCCCTTTTCCAAGGGGGACAGGGGTGCCACGCCCCTATCCTGCCCTATCTTTGGGCCCGGACAGGGTCTTGACACTATCTCAAGGCTCAAACAAGAAGGGGTCAAGGGTGAAAATGCATAAATAGGTCTTGGTTGGGGAAGAAGATGTCGTCACCGAGGTGAGGACCTAAAATGTGGTTAAAATTGCCAGAGGCATAATTTTATGACACTACATTTAGCCCCCACTTTAGTGGGAGTATGGCTTATGCCACTACTATCGCTAAAGTATAAGAAAGAGAGAGATGAAGATGAGAGATGCAGAGCAATACCACAAGGAGTATAAGATGTCACTAATCATGAGGAACAAAGCTCCCAATCTTAGGATCTTAACTCACTCAAACATATGCAAGAGCACACAAAACAAAAGGAATAAGATGCATAAAACAAAACACAAGACCACACATCAACTAGCCATAGAGACCTCAATATAAATGTCTTAAACAACTAATTGAAACACAAAGACCAATGCCATCACATAAATACAAGCGATCAAATAAAAGAAAAAAGCTAACATCATCCATGAACCATCAATAGAAAAACTATGGGTTCATGAGAGGAACAAGAGAGAGCACATGAATACACACTTTGGTGATCCATGAGAAAAAAAGCGAAGAAGAAAGAAACCATGGATGTCTCACCCCTAAAACTAGGTGATCCATAGAGAGAAGGACATGGAAAATCTTGCCCCTAGAGCTTGTCTAGGTGATCCATATAAGGGAGGAGAGTGGGAACACCATTAGTTCCACCCAACCTCCAGCGCATGTGTGTGCAAGTGAGGTTTGAAGCACCTCATAGGATTCTATGCTTGAGTACGCTACAACCTATATAAAATGTATAATACATGTGTCAAGAAAGGTGTGACATCCCGCTCTAAGATTCTATGCTCTGGCTCCGAGAATAAACACCCCGCATAAAAGAAAAGTGGCATCATCTTGCTCTAAGAGACCATGCTCTGGTTTTGAGAATGACCCACTATAAAAAGTGATGACATCTTTCTATAAGAGGCTTCCCTCTAGTTCCAAGAATGTCTCACTATACAAGAAAAGTGATGACACCTTGCTCTAAGAGGTCGCCCTCTGGTTCCAAGAATGTCCCACTGTACAATACATGAGAGAAGTATAGTACAAAGGAGCAATGTGGGTGCCCCCCCCTTAAGATGTCAACATAGGTTGATGTTGATATCTTAAGGAAGGATACCTACCTTAAACACAAAGAAGATATATGTATGCAACAATGTCATAAATCCAAGCAAGAGAGGGAATACTCTTCAAGCAAGGATAAGATAGTTGAAAAGAGATATCTTGTTGTAAGTGTAAAGGTGACCCTTGGAGGAGAACATATCTTTGTCCAAAAGACATCTACCCCCAAGAGGAGTTGTCTTAGACAAATATAACATCTTCTAGCACAAAGAAAAAAAGAGAACAAGAATGCAATCCTTCCTCCTATTCCTAGGTGAAAGGGATTCTCGATGAAGGATGACTCACGTTTAGCCCTGAGAGGGATGGGTGAATTTATCATAGATGTACATTACCAAGTGTGAAAAGAGGTTGTATTCAAGGACTCACACCTCTTGTATAAGATAGAATCCTTGAGAAAACAACCAACAATTTCGCACAAGGAATAACATCAAGTAATAAAACTCCCCACCATCCACACAATAGGGAAAGGTGGATCCTTAGAGAAAGAGAGAGGGAGAGATATCATTTCCCCCCAAGCGTAGGAAAATGAGAAGAATTAGACAACTTCTAGAGAGACATTTCTCATAAAATACATACCATTTCAAACAAGGAATACATCCTAACCAAGGAACAGACATGCACTCGCATGGAGGATAACTCCATTCAAGAAAGGACATCGAGTTATGAATAACACAATAGAAGAGGTAATTTTCAAAGAGAAAGAAAGAAAAAGGAGGTTCACAAAAGTCCTCTAAATAGATATTATTCATAATAGACATACTATTTCAAGCAAGGAGAAGATCCTACTCATGGAACAGACATGCGCTCGCATGAAGAAAAACTCCATGCAAGAAAGCACATCAAGTTTATGAATAATGCAATGGAAGAGGTAATTTTCAAAGAGAGAGAAAGAAGAAGAAGGTTCACAAAGGTTTTCTAAGGAGATATTGTTCATAATAGACATATTATTTCAAGCAAGGAAAATATCCTAAGCACGGAACAAACATGCGCTCGCATGAAGGAAAACTCCATGCAAGAAAGGACATCAAGTTTATGAATAATGCACTCCATAAAGAAAATAGTGAAACCTTAGAAAGAGGAAAAGGAATATTTTTGTCCCCCAAGCATAGAGGCAATAAGAAATAGGCTATCATGTTGCTCACTAAGTATGATTGCACCTAAAATTGTACCACCACGAATGATAAAGAACCCCCAATAGGTAGGCTAACTATGTCACATAGTGAGGAGAAACATAATAGGAATTTGAATGTTATTTTAAATCATCATGATGAATATGCCATTCATTGTCAGATGTTATTTTTAAAATGCCTAAATCAATGCAATGTTGTATTTGTGTTTTCAAATCTTGACACTCATTAGTAGAATGGCCATGGTTTTGATGATATTTACAAAAAGAAGTTTGAGAAAGTTGTTTATGTTATCGTCTTTGTTTAGGACAAAGAGGAGATGTGAATTTGGAATTTAGAAGATTGGTCAACACATGTTCTTTTTGTAACTCAAAATCAGAATGAGAAGGTGTGGATTTACAAGACAATGGAGAAGAAGATGTGGACAAAGGAAAGTGTGATTTCTCATGACTTTGTCGCTCACATTCAAACATTTTTCCATTGCATGTATGTTCAAAAGAAGGTTCACTCTTAGGGGGAATTGGATTGAAGTTTAAAGAAGCCCAATCAATTTCAACATTTGTTTTACGAGAAAAATTTGGAATGTGGAATTCAGGCATCTTAGACTTTCTAGACAAGGTAGGAGTGAAAGCTAAGGACCCCCAATCATCCTCTAAGAGTTCTTCTTTAGGACCTTCTTTGGTAGGAGATAAGGTATTTGAGTGAATTAAAGAGAGGATTGTAGGAAATAAGAAAGCATATGATGCTTCACTTATGTTCTCATCAACTGCCTCATTAGTATATGTGTAAGGCACAACATGATGATCAAGAAGAATTTTTGGTTTCCTAGGAACATGAATGCAATTGATTTGATTTTTGTTAGGCTCTTGATTTTTGGGAGAGAGAGCATTATTATGAGAAATAATATCATCCTCTTATTCTAAGGTATCTTTATGTTCAAGACACTCATTACAAAAATTATTATCATATGTAATTAATGCTTCATCTTTAGAAGGAAGATCATGAAAAGAAGGTATGGTAT
Organism: Cryptomeria japonica; assembly: GCF_030272615.1. NCBI lineage: Eukaryota > Viridiplantae > Streptophyta > Pinopsida > Cupressales > Cupressaceae > Cryptomeria > Cryptomeria japonica. The sequence continues at coordinate 619,344,813 of NC_081407.1, forward strand.
CACTAGGATAAGTAGCCATAATATCATCCTCTTGCACCAAATAGTCCTTATGAGGGAGGTGCTTTTTAGGAGAAGAAGGAACACAATTCTCCAAGGATTCATCTATAGGAAGGAGATCTTTGAAAGAAGTGTCCATATTCCCTTTTTGCAGCAATGTGCCCTCATTAATGAGATCAATTTTGGGAGAAGGTAAATCATAGCTATGAATGAAAGGGAGATCTAAACTATCATCATATGCATGAAAGGGAACATCATGAACATCTTTAATGTAACTCAAATTTGAATTAGCAAAATAAGATAGGAACTCTATATGCACTTATGATCAAACAACAAACTCATATGTTATTTAACCATAATAATGTTCACCCCATACATGCATAGAAAATTGAATAAAGGAGGGAAAATGGAATTTGAATTGCAGATTTGAAATTTGAATTTGAATTTGTGAAATTTGAATTTGTGCTCGACCTTAGAGGGTGTTAAAATTGATAAAGTGTGCCAATTTTCTAGATTTAAGCAGAAAAACACAGTCAATTTCGTCTCCCGAAATTTCGAGAAAAAAGTCAAGGACCGTGGCGAAAGTGCACACAGTCCGACCAACTTTTTTTAAAAAATTCAAGGATGATAGGTATTATGATATTATTGCGGAATCCAAAAAAATAGCTGATTTGGAGATGTCTAGATTGGTCAACTTCACAGTCAAAGTTCGAAAATAGAAAGATCTTAAAAATTAGGGTTTTATGATTTAACCACTAAATTTTCAGAATAAAGAGATGGATTTGAATTGCAATTTTGAAATAGAAATCAGATCTGAAACAAGTAATTAAAATTTTACACTTCACAAGCTTAATTTTCTCAAAATGAAAAATTGGGGTTTTTATGCAATTAACCTCTAAAATTTGCAAATAGATCAAACTTGAAAATGAAAATTTGAAATTCAAATTGCAATTAATAAGATCTAAGAATGCGAAATCAGAATTAAGATGTAGGACGTCAGGTTCACCAAAATGTAAAGTGGAAAATTGGATCCTAGTGACTCCCCACCTAGGAGAGAGAAAGGAAGCCACTAGGATGATTTTCACTTGGAGATACTTTACATTCAAAAGAGGGGCTTGAATCTACTAGATCCAAATCCAAGGGAAACAAGGATGTGAATTCCAAGTGGATTGCAAGGGTTGAAGTGTGATTTACCCTCTTTTGTAAATGAGAAAGTTGACTTGTTGACTATGTGGAAAAGAGAGAGAAAAATGAGTGAAATGAGGAGCTACCAGTTCGGGATTGCGTTGTAACTTCAGATCTGAGCTAACTAGGTTGACGGATCTACCCTGCAAATTTGGAGAAAAGTCATCGCGACGATGGCGGGAATGTACATGGTCCTCCACAAAATCCAAGAAATGAAAAGGGTTCTTCTGTCTCTGCAAATGAAGCCCAAACCTACAATTACAGCTACGCACCTGCAACCTACACACAGAAAAGAGAGGAAAAGGGATTGTGGATAGGGGTTTTCCTCAGTCAAACCTCGGTTGAGGAATCAACCTTGAAAGAAAGTAATTGCAAATGCTTGAATGTAAACAATGGAAATGTATACCTTGTAGATCTGCAATTTGTTGATGATGATTGCTTTGCTTCTAAAACGCAATCACAAATGTTGCATGGAATGGCATGTAACATGACAAAACCCTAACACACATACATGCTTGCAAATAAATGTTTGAAATATTGCTCCAATGGATGAATTAAGAAGAGTTGAATGCTTGATGATTTATATCTTCGCCTATGCTTTCTTATCTCCTTCGCTTGAATTTCACCTCTTATTCCTCCTTATGCAAATGAGAAAACCAACTCCCTTTTATACATGCCTCTTGAAGATTAATTCATCTCATAAAAGGCCAAAATCGGGGAGATTTAGGATCCCGAAGTGCAAATGGGGTCGGGGAGACCTATCTTGGGGCCACCCTAAGAGGGTGGGACAGGGGTGCCACGCCCCTGTTCTGCCCCATCTTGGGGCCCGAACAAGGTCCTGAGGCTATCTCAGGGCTCAAACAGGAAGGGGTCAAGGGTGAAAATGTAGAAATAGGTCTTGGTTAGGGAAGAAGATGTCATCACTGAGGTGGGGACCTAAAATGTGGTTAAAATTGCAGGAGGCGCAATTTTATGACACTGCAGTTAGATAATACATTAAAAATGTATAAGTTGCAATTAGATTCAAAAAAATATAATAAATATGCAATTTTATAATAAATATAGTTGATTGTGTTTAAGTTAGATTTATAATTGAAAATATTAAATGTATTTTAAGCTCAAGAGATACTATATGAATGAAAACATTAAAAGAAAAAAAATTATTTCATTTGAAGGGTAATATCTAATTTAAAAAGAAATTTATAATTTTAAATATGAAAAGGGGAATAGATATTTTGCATCATGGTTATCTTTATATATTTTTAAAAAACTTTTTTTAATGGATTTTTAAAAAAATTATTTTACTTGAAAGATATACAAGATTGAAGTCTTAAGACATTTTTCTTGTTGATTGATAGCTTCTTTGGCTGGATTGCATCCAGAAAGGATCACTAGGCTTATTATCTTTCTTGGATTGAATTATATCTCAAAATAAACTTCATTGGAATAAACTATTTGAAGTATTCTACATATTGTACAATTCAAACATTTATTTTGAGAAGGTTGATTTGACCATTCTTCCACTCTTTTTCATATGCATGTACTCTTTTCATATGCATGTGACTTACATGTGTATAATTCATTATAGAGAGTTTATATTTATTATATTATAAAAAATTATAATTATAAATTTCAATTTTATTATGTTTTTTATATTTATTTTTTTTAACACAAAATTATATCCAACCCCTTACAAAAATTTCTTAGATATCATGTGAGCCCATATTTCTCTTGTTGGAAAGATTATGAATAAAAGTGTATTGTAAAAAATTGAATTGGATGCACTTTCAATTTTGATTGAAATCACAAAGAAGCCCACAAACCATTAAACTGTATGTAAATGGAAAAGTATATTTCCCTTGCCTTTTTGGAAGAGAGGATATATTTAGTTTTTCAAAGAGGTTTTTATTTTTTGAAAAACAATTCATAGTCTTTATTGATACAACTTGGTATCTTTTGTTCTTTCTAATTTTTTAGAAACTTAAAATTTAGAATTTTGGGTGTTTGATATGATATTGTTTTATGAAATTATGTATTTTATGGAAAAATAAATTTTTAATGTTTATTTATCGGTGTGACAATTCCATGTTTTATTTTTCTTGCTATAATCATTTTGGTAAAATGATAGTTATACAATATTACAAGTTCTTGAATGGTAATATGGTGTCTGGATTGGTCATCCTTCTTCCCTCAACACAGTCTAAATGAAATAAGTAATGTTAATGGATAATCAAGGATAATATGATTGAATTTAAAATAATATTTTTGAGTAAAGGTAAAAGAGATTTTGAAGGGACCAAAAAACATTTTAAACAACAATGCTACCTAAAAAAAATCAAATCCAATCAACAACCAACCATCAATGAACCACCACAAAACAACAACAACAACAACAACAAAAAAACTATCGTAACTCTTTAAGAGTCTTAGTTGCTTTAATGTCCTATTGTATAAGGTGATCATGCAAGTTCACCACCTCCTAAATATCTTTTTTCTAATAATCCAAAGGCTTCTTGGAGTGGCTACAAGTGTGGGCACGCAATCCTTGCTTCGTCGAAGAAGAACCATATTTACCTTTAATCACAAACATATTTGCTTCATCAACACCCATGTTCTTGACCTTCTCACTGAGAATGTGGAGCCCTTAAACACTATTCTCTATAGTATTCTTGCTCACTTTCACAACCTTCTTCAACTTCTAGTGCACTTCTGAATGGTATCTTCCAGCATCTTGATGTTACCCTCGTTCTCATTATTCATTAGGCTAACATCTTTAGCCACATCGTCCAATATAGAAAGCATCTTTCTATTCTCTACCATGTTTCTGAAAGGGTCCTCACGACCCTCAATAACCTCCATTTTATTATGAATAGACCACAACTTAACATTAATTTGATTGATTTCAAGGAAAAACCATTTGGACAATTTTAATTTTCCCACCACACCCTCCTTAGCCAAGTTGAGCAATTGTAGACATCCTCCCTATTGGCGTTAAGCCAACTGAAATCCTAATAAAGGTCATGCTGAGAAGGGATATGTGCCTCATGAGACAAATCAATGTTTTGATCTTTGTCATTATCCCTTACTTTCTCTTTACCTTTAGACTTATCACACTCCTCCCCTTCAACAATGTTTTTATGTCTTTTCTGGGGCAACTTGTGTCTTCTCCATTAGGCCATCCTTGCCCTTCCCCTCCTACTTCTTCCCTAACATACTATCCTTACCTTTCCCCTTATCAGGTTCAATCTTTTTCCTCTTATCCACTAAAGGATTCACATTAGTCTCATTATCTTTGTCACCAATAAGGGAGCCCCTAGACCAATAAATTTGGGTCTTGTCACACTTCTTAGAAGTTTTATTGGTATTAGGATTGTCCTCAAAGGGGGGATTAGAATAAATTTCCATATAATCTCCATCACCCTCCTCTGATACCCATTCTTTCTCCTCTGTTGATTTGTCTTCATTTTCAGAGCTCATATTTGAGTAATGCACACAGTAAGGGCAATTAGTTTTATGGGTTTAGTGTTCTATTTAGGCTCAGTTGAGATAGACAAGGATTTTCCATACTCCATAATTAACATAATCTAACCCTCATGCAAAATAGGAATCTTAGAATTCTTCTTATTATCTCTTATTCTAGACTCAAGAGAAGAAAGTAGATAAACTAGAAAAGAAACAACTTGCTTGTGATGAAAATGATTAAGTAAAATAAAATGATACCCAAAGAAAGAGGTAAATCAACCATCAAGCGTAGAGTACTTCATAATAACTTTTGCAATGGTGATCCATATAGGTTTGATGGAACCCTTGTTGTAACTCCCAGAGGTGAGCTTAACTAGTTTTTCTCTTTCATTCTTCTTGAAGAATTTGTTCATAGTTGCCTTTGATGCCTCTTTATCTCTAAAAATATTTCTATCATCAATAGACAGACTGGATTTAAAATAATGTTATTTCATGTAATTAGCCTATTTTATTATATTTAGTTGATTAGGTTATCCAAGGCTTGGACATGAATTATATATTTATTTCTTGATAGATTATGTATTCGTATTATGATTCTATATTAATTTCTAGTTGATTCTATATTTATAGATTATGTATTCATTATCTATAATGTGATTATGCATTAAATGATGTTTGAAACTTATGTCTAACCTTATGTACATATTATTTGTGTTGTTTTTCTTATGAATCTTTTTTTGTATGTGAGATGATCTCTTTGTTTGTGTTGTATACATGATCTTATCTCTCTATAGCTTAAGGGTTACCTAGAGTGGTATAGGAATATACTATGCTCAATGAGGTAGTATATCAAGGAGGTCAGAACATTCTACATTGGTCCCCTTTATGAAGATCCCTTAGAAAATTGAAGTCTTCCCAAAAATAATCTTATTTATTTTGCATCTATGGCTTGTAATCATGTTTAAAGGTGTTAATAATGTAATACATTACTTGATCTAGTACTTGATCTCAAAATATATTTATACTTGTATTCATTAGGAGTGGGATTGTAATTGTAAATCTTACTATATTTTGTATTTTTTGTAGTAAATGCATGTAAGTAAACTTATTTGAGCATCATAGATGTTACTGATCATGATTTTGGAAGACATATAAAAATGATATTTTTTCATGGGTGTGTGGGGTGGTTTCTCTTGTACTAACTCTAATATTATAAAATTATGATAAATTTGATGTGAATATAGCATAATCAATACACGTGAACTCTCATGCATTAAATAATTAAATTTACTCTTAATTAGAAATAATAAATATTTGATGAATTGTGAATTAAAATATGTTATTTGAATGAAATAAAATTCCTTACTATATCACGAGTAATTTTTTAACATGGAAAGGTATGTTCTTAATCATGTTTTAGTGGCATGGTCAAGTAGGCATAACAAAGTAACTTTACACTTATTTTTGAGAGAACGTATTTATTGGATTTTAAGAATTGGTTATGATGATTTTGGATTTTCTCCCCTTTGTGTGATTCACTTCACACATCACCTTAGTTGTGTAATTTGTAGTTCTTTTGGCATCTTTACCCTTTCAATTGCATTACTCGACTATATAAGGGGTCAAATCCTTTTTACCCTTTTTAGCATGTCAAATGTTTTAAGCTTTTGTTGGGGGCTTAGTTTTGTTGATACTCTTGTTGTGATTCCCTTGTTTATCCTTACAATAATATTTAATGCTTATGAGAGTCTCAATATTCATTCTAGGTCATGTTTTGTAAATGCCCTTCTCATTTATAGCCTTGAGATGTTTATATCTCTACATATTATGACTATGTATCAGGTGATGTATAGGTTGTGCTTGTGCTTGCTGCTATAGGTGTTTGTCAGCGATTCTACTTCACTATTTTCGTTGAGAGTTTTGGTTGTGGCTTTGGTTCTTGTTGTACATGGTGTGATTGGACTAACCACATGTTTCAAGATGGGGTTTCTCAACATGTCGATTATTGGTGTTATTTGCATTGAGATGTGTGTATAGTATTGTGCCAAGTTCCTTGTGAAGGCTTCATGTATCTTTTTGTTGTGTTATTTTTTGAGAGTTTTGTGTGATGCTCAAATGATTGGGCTATAATTATGCTTTAATTCATGGATATGTATATTATATTTCAGTTTCAAATGTGTGTTACCAAGATTTCATGTCATTTAGATCCACTAATTTATATTATATGATGTTGTACCTCTTGAGTGATTATGTTATGCTTTGACTATTGTATATTGAATGGGTATGATTGACAAGTGCATTGAGTCGTTATAGATACAAGGTTAGTTGTCCACCTGGCTACACAAATATGAGTTATTCACCAATGGTGGTTATTTTGGAGATATCACATTGGGCCTCCCTTTTTATTATTCTTCGATTAAACTCAAATCGATTAAGGTATGTGTCATATTTGACCCTGTGTTAACTTGGATTTGAATCAAATATGATTTTGAAGTTTGTTTATGTTGTTAGTTACTAGAAAATGTTTGACTAATTTAATGGCTTTATTTCTCTTTACTTTGTAAATAAAATTTTGGGAATAAAATAATTGCTTATGTTTCTAGTGAAATATTTTTTGTGTTAAGGAAAAAGGGGAAACTTAAAATAAAGTTAAGTTATTAAAATTTTGGCAAGTTTTGGAGTTAGGAATGCTTGTTTATATTTAATTTGATCAAATTACTACTAATGAATGAATGTTAAAATGTTTTATTTTTGTTAAATGGTAATTTTGAGGAAACAAAGAAAAAAAAGAGAAATTAAGAAAAGAGAAAATTAGAAGATAGGAAAAATAGAACCAAACGGAAAAGAGTTAGTCATTTTTGAATGTTCATATTTTGTGAAGGAAAATTGCTCCAAACCCTCTTTTAGTAAAAATGAATTGGAATATTTTGTGCAAATTAAATTGTGGAGCTTGGATTTTGAATTGGAAATGAATTGCTAAAAGATTGCTTAGATGTGTGTTTGCTCAGCCTCTCCAAATTGGTATGATTTGAATTTTTTGCACCATTTTGTGGTGCTTCCACATTGAGGTAAATCTCCCTTCTCTTGTCATTTAATTGTTGTTCTTGATTGGGTGTCATGCTCACCCTTTTAAGGGAGTATAAGACTTACCCACTAGTTTCCAAAATGCCTAGAAATCAAGATTTATTTCATAGTGTAATTGTGCACTTTTAAAGGAAAATGACAATTTTTGTTTTTTGAAAACTTTGAAATTGATAAAAAAAAATAGAAACTTAATGTTTCAAAAATAGAGTTTGGGAAAAATTATGTGTGTTTGCGTGTAAATTTATTTGGAAAATTTTAAAATTTAAATTTTCTTTTGGATGTTTTGGAATGGGGGAAAAGATTACTACCCCATGGATTTTTGTAAGGATTGTTTTGTGATCCTATTTATTTTTTTGTGAACCAAATTTTTGTGTCTTGATTTCCATGCCACTCAATTAAGATGAGTCATCATGAATGTGGGTGAAGGTACTAGAGAGTCATAAGGGAGTGGATTCCAATTCTTTTTGAGGCACAAAGAGGCCCAAGGATATCTCATGTAGGATTTTTCTTAATAAGTGATAACCAATGACACTAGGTAAATAAAAGTAACCAAGATAATGATTCATATGGCATAGAGAGAGTGCTAGTATAGGCTCATTTGAGCATATAAGGCATGCCCACTTTTGGAGTTATGTGACTTGTAGGTTAGGTTCCTCACAAGGCAAGTTGATTAATACCTTACTCTACTTAGCCATCCCTTTGAGCTTTGTGATTGTATCCCCTTCCTCCTCTCCAACACCTTATCCTTGTGTCATTGGTATGTGTGTCCAATGGGTGTGTATTTTTTGTGTCATTGATGTTGTGCCTAATGACTAAGTCTTTCTTGTGCCATTAGTGCTCGTGTCCAACGAGGACATGTTTGTATCATTATTGATTGTTCTTTTTGATACTTGCAAATTTTATAGGGTTTTTATTTCATGTATTGAAAGGTTTTTCAAAGATAAAAATCAAATCCTTAACTCATGGTGTATATTTTATATATTTATATTTTAATCCTTCATTAACTTATCGAACTTGTTGCAAGCTTTTAAGTTGCATTATTGAGCCTTATAATCATCTAGAATCAGCCCCCTATCCTAGTGATCAGCCTTGCCTTTAAACCCATGAGCTAAGAAATCACTGAATAGTTCATTTTATATGTGCCCATTCAAGTGGTCCCTACCATGTCCCTACTCATAGTCACATGTCATGTTATTATTGTATCAAGATAATACTTTATATTGTAGGTTATTATTTCTTGAGCCTCTTAAAAATGTAACACTGTGTTTTCCTACCACGTCCTTGGCAATAATTGACTTATATGCCAATGGCATGCCATATCAGTCTCATGAAATGCAATGTTGACAAGTGTATTTTTAGTGTCGTGTAATGAGAGCAAGCATTATCCTCATCCAAGAGCTTGGTGACATATGTGGAGTTTCCCTCGTGACCTATAGAGCACCTTTATAAACGCTGAGGATTTCCCCTCGTGGTCTATGTCCCATAGGCTATATTTAGCCTTGTGGACATTAAAATAATTTCTTTCTATCTTTCTTTCATTAGATCATACTCTCTAGATTATTTTTGTCATGGCTAATGAAATTTAAATGCTTCTCAATGGTAAAATTGAAGTCATGATCATCATTGATCATTTCACACCAAAAATGAAATCAACAATCCACATTCAAAATTGAGGAGCAACTCTTTCCTAACACTCCATTTACGTGTATGAGCCATTATGGTAGAATTGATTGATATCTATCAAATTACTATGGAATTATACATTAAATGCATTCATCTAAATCCTCAAAATAATCTAGGAGTGATTTGTACAAAGAATACATAATTCAAGCCATTCGAGTTTCTTGAGGTGATCTAGAGTTTCTAGACGTGATCTAGGGTTTCTATGTAGAGAATGAGTATGTTCACAATTTGACTATTGCCTCAAACAATCTATTTGACTAGAGACCTAGAGTCATCAAAATTCGCTATACAAAATATTATTCAAACACCACATTGTTGGAATTTTGGCAATGCATATCTCATATGCAAGTCCATCCTTGGACTGGTAGTAGGATCCCCTGAGCATCAAAAAACATTAATTGTATTTATTCACTTTAAATTTTCCTTCTACTATATAAGAAAATATGGCAAACCAAAGAATACCACTCGAAATGAATTATTTTATCACCACTCTTAATGTCCATTAGCTCCTTATGTATGACATCTAAAATTAAAAAAGCATAGTCAAAATATTTGTTCAAATCTTTGTGTTGCAATCAAAAGACGTCATCATTAAATGCAATAGAATTTTTGTTTTGACCCTAAACCTCAAGACATAGCATAGTGCATAAAAGATCTTGAAAAAAAAACTCAAACAAATCAACATCAAAGGGTTTCACTTCTTCCTTAGTGAATTTGAAAAAACTCCTCCCTAGACCCCTAATTCTATGATGTAAAGCCAAAAAATTCTATATCTATTCATGTCCCTTCCATACTCTCTACATAAGGAATTTAAGTCAATAAGGATTTTTATTGCCATATTCAAATTGGAGACCTCACAAGTATATCCTCTATCTAGTCTCATCAACACATCATCCTTGTTTGGAATTATCCTAGATTCTAAATCATATGTTCTAGCCACAACTTTGATTAGGTCCACATTCACAATAACATTGGGGACCACCAATCTTCCATGGTTTAGGCTCTAGATATTTGAGATAGGTTTAGCAGATCCACTTCTCTTACAACAAAAGTTGAATAAATCTCATTCTTGTTTATGAATTACTACATCGCTCATAGCTTTAGCTTTGTCTATCAACCTATTATACAAAAATTTGTGATCCTTATGCATGCATTACTATCCTTGATGAGATAGGAAATTGTGCCAAGAGATCCTCCTCCAATCCCCTCTTGGCTCTTGTGGGTTGCAAGGTGGTTTGACTCATTTTTTGGATTTTAGGATTGACTAGGGTTTACTATAAATAAAAATAACTTGGGGTTTCACTGACTACTAGATAATTTAGAAGTTTTACGAAGTATTGTAATTGGAAAGCTCAAATTTTAGAAAATTATGAACTTACTCATTCTCTGGAAAGAAACCCTAGGTCACCTCTAGAAACTCTAGGTCACCCTTAGAAACTCTAAACAACTTGAATTATGTAATTTCTTTGTACAAATCACTCCTAGATGCTTTTGAAGATTTAGATGAATGCATTTAATGTATAATTTTGTAGTAATTTGATAGATATCAATCAATTCTACCATAATGGCTCATACACATAAATGGAGTGTTAGGAAAGAGTTGCTCCTTAGTTTTGAATGTGAATTGTTGATTTTATTTTTGTTGATGGGATGATCAATGATGATCATGACTTCAAGTTTACCATTGAGAAGCATTTAAAATTTTATTAGATATGACAAAAATAATCTAGAGAATATGATCTAATGAAAGAAAGAAAGAAACAAATTATTTTAACATCCACAAGGCTAAATATAGCCTATGGGACAGAGGTCACAAGGGAAACTCGTCACCATTTATAAAGGTGTTGTATAGGTCACGAAGGAAACTCCACACATGCCACCAAGCTCTTGGATGAGGATAATACTCGCTCTCATTACACGATGCTAAAAATACACTTGTCAACATTGCATTTCATGAGACTACTATGGCACCCCACTGGCATACAAGTCAATTACCGCCAAGGACATGTGGTAGAAAAGCATAGTGTCACATTTTTAAGAGGCTCAAGAAATAATAACCTACAATATAAAGGATTAGAAAAGATCCTTTTGATACAAATAATCTTCCATTTGCATCTTCCATAGATGATAGTTTTGGTCGTTGAACTTTTCAACCTTAAACTTGTCTTCTTCTACCATTGCTCCTACTTGAATATAAAATTTCCTACCAAATGAAAAAAAACTATGGCTCTAATAGTAGTTGTTAGGGTTTTGGCAGATTGGAGCAATAAACAATATTATATATTATGCAAAATAAAAGAAAAAAAAAATAAAAATTCATAATAACACAGATTTAATAGGATTCGCCCAATATGGGCTACAGCCACAGAGAAATATCTATTCACTTTCTTTATTATCCAGCCAGGAGAAAATTACAATTTGATGATTTCATGTTACACAACCACTTATTTATCAGGTCTTTTTGGTGGTTACAAAGGTCGGTTTACATACCAAAATAATAGCTGACTTTTTTATTAAATAATATGCAATTTTTGCTTTAGGGGCGTTGCCCCCAATTCCGCAGTTGGGGGCGCAACCCCCAATGGGGGCATTTCTCCCAAACCCCTAATACCCTATTCCCTCACCAGGGGATAATCCCCTCCGCCCCATAAGAGGGGCCTACACTCCCCCATTACTTGATTTGGGGAAAAAACGCGGCTAACAAAGTCACTAAAATTTAAGCCCATCAATATGATAAGTCGCCACATACCAGTATGTGTTCTCTATCATGTTTATGATGAAACTATGATGGAATATATAAGGAAGCAGGAGTGAAGATTCTAATTTTGAAATCATTTACTCCTTGTGAAATGTAAGTGAATGCTTTATGGAGTGTGTGGAAAGTGTTAAATGCTTGTATGCATATAGATCTTGCGGCTTTGAGTAGCATGTAAATTGGTGTGAATTCCTTTTGTTTGGCTTTGAGTGATGTGTGTTTGAATCTGTACATGATATTAATTGTAGATTCTCTATCTTTTTCAGCTTGAGAATTTGGTGTGTTGAAATCTATGTTTGTAACATGCCTAGCTCATTTCACTAGTAGATGGTTGGTTATTGATTTAGTCCTTCAATGATGTTTTTTCTTGATTGCATTTCTTTTGTTGTCATGGTCTTCCAACCATGTTTCCTAGCGCTCCAGCATTGATTATTTGTTAGGTGTTATAGACGTCATAAGCCATATTTTTTATGAGCATGAAGGCACATATTGTGTCATTTTGGTTGCAATTTCCATAACTACACATGTTTCATATAGTGTAGGGTTTTGGTGGTGTGTTAGTGAGTGTTTTGACACAAACTATTTATATTTAGTATATTATATTTATATATATCTAGGCTAGCCTAGTGGTTGTAGGATTTTCTCCTTGGTAGTTTAGAGGTGTTCCTAGCTTAGTGCTAGAAGCGATGTGATTCTTGTATGAAGAATTGGCCATCATGAGTACTCTCTTTTGATAATAGTTGGTGTTTGAGCCTTGTATAGATTTTTTTTTCCTTGCCAATCATGATTTCATGATATTGTTGGGTTATTTAACACTTGGTTGGGTTATAGTTGAGCATTGTTATGGCATAAAAATTAAGTTTTGCTACTATGTTTTATGTTGATTGCCTTCTTGGATAATTTATTGTGATTTTTGGGGTTGCTATTCCTCATTTGTTGAGAGTCCTTGGTTTTAAGAGGTTCTTTCTTATAGTATTGCCTCTAAGAACCCCTAAGTTGTCTCTAGTTTATTATTGAGAACCTAGTGAATTAGGAAATCCTTGCTTTTCCGGAATGGTATCTAAGAGAGAACCTCATACAATAATTTGTGGTTGGAAGTGAGGCATGCTCTTAGTGGACATGGAGGTGAGGTTGTGTTGCCTCTCACCTTGTGGAATGATTTTCCTTGGCTTTTAGTTGTAGCCTTTAAGTTTATGACCTTGGTCTTAGAAGAGACCATAGGAAGTGCATTATCGTTGTTAGTCTTGTGGAGTTGTAATGTGTGTAGGCTTATGTTCCCTTCCTTGGTTGAGTTAGTAGCTAGATGGAGTTTCCTAACTGTTGTGGTAGTCTTGGAGTAGGGTTTTGTGTGCTTATCATTAGTTGGACCATGTGATTGGCTCTTGCACTTAATTATAGTGGTAGATAGCGGATGTAGTGTTGAGATCTCTAAGATGTTTGCACACCTAGTGGCTAGTGGTCACTTAGTCTGTTTGTGCACCTTTTTAAATGCGTGTGATGTGTTTGAGGCTTGGACTTGGTGAGAGTCTAGAGAGTTAATTATATAAGATTTATTGTGTTTGAAAGATCAAGTACTATGTGTAACCTATCTTTTATTTTTCCAAGCTTCCAGTTTTAAGCCTAATCCTAGTGGGGGAGGATGTAATGCCCTTCCCATTTGCATCTTTAAGATGTTTGGATTTTGGATGCATAGGTCGTGCTTGTACTTGTTGCTTTGAGTCTTTGTTGGTGACTCAACTTCATCATTTTTATCGAGAATTTTGATTGTGACATTGGTTCTTGCTTTGCATGGTGTGTTTGGACCACCTACACATTTCGAAATTAGATTCCTCAACATGGCAATTATTGATGTTCCTTGCAAGGACTTGATGTATTTTGTTGTGCTATTTTTTGAGATGCATGTGATGCTTAAATGTTTGGGTTGTCATTATCTTTAGTTCATGGATATGCATATCATATTTCATATTTCAAGTCAATTTTGTTAGGATTTTGTGTCATTTAGATGCACTAATTTATATGATATGAAGTTGTACCTTGTTGGGTGATTATATTATGCTTCATCTATTATATATTGAGCAAGTATATTTGACATGTTCATGAGTAGTTATAGGTATAGGGTTATTTCTCTACTTGGCTACACAAGTCTTGAGCATTTTTTTCCAATAGTGATTATTTCAAAAATGTTACATTAGGCCTCCCTTTTTTATACTCCCTAATCGTACTAAAATTGAGTATGATATATTTTATTTTTTACCCAATGTTTAACTCAAATCCAAACCATAAGCAATTTTGGAGTATGTTTTTTATTAAGGAAAATCAGGTTTTAAGGGACCTGAAACCCGCTTACATAACAAAGAGATAAGCAATAGAGAAACTAGAGAAGACAGAACAAAGAGAGAAAGGTTGCAAAAGAACAGCATAAAGTACAGCAACCAAAGTAAAGAACAGCAAAAGGCCAGCGAGAGATTGGCACACCTAAAACAAAATTACATTTCAGGTGAAAATATTTATAGTCTCTTCCACATCCTTGACCAGCATCATCATCGCATTAGCTGCCTCTTTCAGGTCTTTATTTTCCTGCATCTGTTGATTGCCTTTGGTCTTCAGCTCCAGCTCACTTGCATTTTGCCTAGTTCTGCATCTAGAAGAGTGTAGAACAGAACTAGTAGCTGTCTCGTCATCAATAATCACAGTTTCTTTATTTTGCTTATCCTTCTCAAGGTAAGCAACCAACGCATTCATGTTTTGAGAGGGCACCTTCAACACAGCCAGACTATGCTCCATGAATTTCTTCAAAGCATTCTTAGTTTTTTGAATCCGATTGTTTATCAGACCATTATCAACCTCTCCCTTTTCTTTTATAATCCTCACCACATCCTCTAGGTGCTTCAAATCTCCCTTTATAATGTCACTTTCCCGCCAGTCCGGAATTTCTTTTTCATCCTCTGCAGCACTAGTATCCTCTACATTATCCTCTTTACCTTTAATGTTGATATCCTTAATCAAGTTTTTAATTTTAAAATCCAGCTCTCTGTTTTTCCTGAAAGCTAGTGATGTTATCAATCACCCATTTCTGGAAATTGAACATTTCCAGGGTGCTATTTCTAGCAGCATTCAGAATGGATTTCGCGTTCTCCAAATCCAGGGCAGAGTCCTTAGACCTAGGGTTTCCCTCCTCCATGTTATACTGAACATCATCTCTGTTATCCGAAACATAGGGATTATCCTTCGCCTCTGACTCTTCAACATCCTCTTCTCTCTGCTCATCCCCTTCCTCACCCTCAACCTCCTTCTCCTGCTCATTCTCCGCCTCTTCTTCCACCTCCTTCTCCTGCTCCTGCTCAAAACCAGCATTCTCTTCAATGTCTTCTTTAGCTTTATCACTAACCCTCGATTTCTTTTTCGGAGGAAGATTAGCAGAATCCTCATCAAAATCAGAGCCGTCATAATCCTCATAAATGTAGGCATTCTCCACAAAGGGATCATCCCTATTAGCCTTAGCTTTACCCTTCAGATGCTCATATATTAACAAAATAAGGCCTTGGTGAGCAATGGGGTAGGAATTAGGTTTCTTGGCATGGTCAACCAGGCTATCGTTAAGGGAGGAGGCCAAGTAGAAGGGCAACGATATCTTAGATCCATGGTGAAAATGGTTAAGGATAACAAAGTGGTAATTGTAAACTTTCGAAAACCTGCCATCAACCATAAGGTACTCCATTAAAACTTTCAACATTTTCTGCCAAAAAGATTTTACCCGGTTAGGGAGATAATAGGAGGCATTATCCTTTTTGGCGAGCTGAGCCCTTTCTTCTTCATTTTTGGGGAAATTCTTGATGGCTTCCACCGAGAACTTGCGGTCTCTGTAAAACTTGATGCCATCCTTCTGCAAACCGGTTACCTCAGCCACCAAATCTTCATCCACTTTCTAGGTCTGGCCAAACAGAGTAACTTTATTATTTTTCCAGCCCTTGGCGAAACCACGGGAAATAGACCTCTTGCTCCCATGCAATTTCTCCATGTAATCGATGAAGCCATATCTGTGCAACCTTCGCCATATTTTCCTTTCACCTTTCCAGCTATCACAGCTAGTAGGCTCATTGCGGTTGAGATTTCCTCCCATAATGTGATGGTTGTTCAAGTCGAAACCCTCAAAGGAGCACAAACTAACCAAATGTTGAAGAAATGAGACATTGGAATCGAAAACCAGGGTGATTTTCTTGTTATTCAAGTAGTCTTTTAAAACATTCAAAATAACCCAGCACTTAATATGATAAGGCCCTTCACACCGGTACTCATTATTGCGACGCCTGAGACAGGTAATCAACTGACAATCCACCTCACTCCAAAATTCATCATTGAAGTCTGAACCCATAAAGGTAATAATGAAATTAATATGTACCATGGACTCTATCAAAAAATAATTGCTCTCGGACTCCATTCTTACATGATAATTCTCTGATATAATTAGCATCCTCTGCTAAAATGACCCCCTCGTTGGCTAACGAATCGGCTACCCCGTTACCTTCCCTAAAGGTATGGGTAATAATCACACTATCATAGGCGTCTAACAAATTTTTAGCATTATCAATGATATTTTGGATATTTCAAGAAGGGGAACTAATACCTTTAATAAAATGAATTATATTGATGGAATCCCCCTCAAACCAAATTCTTTTAAAATTAAATCTCTGAGCAAGCTGAAGGCATTTTAACATTGCCAAAGCTTCTGCCACATGGTTGTTTTGAACACCAAAGGGAGAGGCAATCGCAGCAACACAAAATCCATAAGAGTTTCTGATGACCCCTCCCCCTCCTACATTCCCGAGATTTCCTTTAGCTGAACCATCAAAGTTCACCTTAACCCAATCATGAGGAGGGAACCTCCACACAACATTATCTCTTCTGCTCTTCATATCAGATTTCTAGACCTTGTGTATCAAATTACATTCAGTTAGGATGCTTTTCTCATTATCAGTCATGTTAATATAACTACATTGCTTGTTACTTTTGTGAATGGTATTGATATTTTCTTTAATAGCCCTACAAATCTTTTCAAAAACCACCTGAGAAGAACACTTTGTCTCCCTAAAAATTCTATTGTTTCTCTCCTTCCAGATATGCCAACAGGTCATAGGAAGGACAAAGGACCAAAGGATCTTAATCATGGGAAGCTTGGTAGGGAAAATCCATTGCCAAAGGACTTCCTCAAAACTATTTTGCATTACCCAATCAACTTTCCATTGCATCCACACTTTACCCCAGATCTCCCAGGTAAAAGAACAGTGAATGAACAAATGATCCACATACACAACCTCTTTCTGACATAACTCACACCTATTAGTAATCATGAATCCTCTTCGAACTAGGTTATCAATGGTAAGTATCTTGTTGTGAGTTGCAAACCAAAAAAACATATTAACTTTAGGAATGAGGAATCTATTCCAAACTTTAGTCCATATAGGGTTGCAGGCCTGAGTAGCAATTTTTTTATAAGCAGAGGCAACGGTAAAATTACCCCTAGGATTACTCTTCCATAAGAAAACATCATCAGAAACTTTGCTGATAGAAAAAGACAGCAAATCATGTTGGAGCGAATAAAATCCAGCATGAGCTGCATCAAGTCTAACCCATTTATTCTCCTCCCAATAATTACAGACCATAGAACGAAACCTCCTTTTACAGTCTTCAATGAAATGGTTGCAATCCTGGTAAGAGGCTCATCTTTGATCCAAACATCCTCCCAAAATCTGATTTTATTACCTTTGCCGAGGACCCATCCAGCTCCAGCTTTAGCAACTTTAATAGATTTGAACATACTATTCCATATAAAAGATCCAGCAGGGATATCTTCATAATAGAGAAGAGAATGAATGCGCTGATTATGTATGTATTTGTCAAACCACACCCTACTCCAATCTCTCTTAATACCATATGCCCCAAATTTGTTTGGCTAACAAAGCTTTGTTGAAAGGTTTAAGAGATTTAATACCTAACCCCCCATTGCTTTTAGGAGAACAGACTTTATCCCAGGCAACCAAAGAAATCCTTTTCTTATCTTCCACATCAGACCAAAGAAATCTTTTCTTAATTGTTTCTAAAGCTTCAGCAAATTTGACCAATATACTAAACAAACTAAGAGAATAAACAGGCAAATTCTGAAGAGTGGCTTGAAGAAGCTGAAGCTTACCAGCCTGTGACAACATAGAATCTTCCCTAACCAACCAATTTTTTGTTGAACTTATCAATTAAAGAATTCCAGAAAGAGTTTGGAGTAGCCAAACCAAGAGGGAGACCCAAATAAGTAGAGGGGAGTAGCTCAACCTTACAACCAATTGTGTTAGCAATCCTCTGTTGCCTCAACAATGGGGTGTTAATGAAGTAAATAGCATATTTATCCCAATTAACCTATTGTCCAGTAGCAAGGGAATAAGATCTAAGAGCACCTTTGAAGGCAGAAGCTTCGCTAATAGAAGAACATCCCAACAAAATTGTATCATCAACAAATTGTTGATGTGTGCAGAAGACATTAGCAGAAGAGGGTTGCAACCCTTTGATGGTTCTATTCTCTTTCAGCTTTTGAATCAATCTACTCAAACATTCTACTAAAATAGTGAAAAGAATAGGCGAGATAGGATCTCCTTGCCTGAATCCCCTTGAAGATTTAAAAAATATGGATGGAGATCCATTAATAAAAATAGAAAATTTTGGTGTAGATATCAACTCTCTAGTGATTTTAATAACCTTCTCATCAAATCCAAAGGCCTCCATGATCCTAAAAAGAACTTGCCATTCAACCCTATCATAGGCTTTTGCCAAATCTAGCTTTATGAGAAATCCCTCTTTGTTTGCAGCATTAAGAGAGTGGATATTCTCATGCACAAGAATTATAGAATCCAAAATCTATCTGCTTGGGACAAATCCTTTTTGCTCCTCAGAAATAACAAGGGGAAGAACAGCCAGCAATCTAGAAGTCAGGACTTTTGAGATTATCTTGTAAAAAGAATTACAAAGACTTATTGGCCTAAACTTACCCATAGAATCAGCTCCAGCCACCTTAGGAATTAGAGCAATGAAAGTAGAGTTGATTTCTTTAAGAATTCTTTTGGATCCAAAGAATTCTTTGACAGCATTGGTCATATCAGCCCCAACAATGTGCCAATATTCCTGAAAGAAAAACATGGGGAAGCCATCCGGGCCCAGAGCCTTATCCCCTTGAAAGGAGAAAATAGCTTTTTTAATTTCATCAACTGAAGGGATGGCAGATAATATCTTATTCTGACTAGGTCCAATAATCTTAGGAATATTATCAACCAAATCGTGTTGCTTAACAATGTCAATTTCCAATGCTCTAGACTCTTTGATGACTTATCTTAATTTCCTATGTTAAAGGTTTCGGGTCCTGAAAACCTGTTTTTCTTAATTAATCTGAACAATGTCAATTTCCTTGTTGTCTGTCAAGAGGTTAGAGAAAAACCTAACAACTTCATCACCTATGTCATCATCTTTGACAAGAATTTTGTCATCAACAATTAATCTGGAAATTCTGCTAGCTGCTTTATGCTTCATTGATGTCATATGAAAGAATTTAGTATTTCTATCACCAGCTTCTAACCAAATAGCCCTAGATCTCTGCCTCTAGTAAATTTCTTCTCTTGATATAGTGTTGTGTAATTTGGCTAGAACCTCATCTTCTTTAGCCTTGGGGAACTTCTTATAACCATCTTCCTGAATAGAGTTTTGAATCTGTTCTAATTCCTCCTTAAGCTTCCTCTTGGATTCAAAAATATCTCCAAAAACCTTTTTGTTCCAAATCTTAATGTTGTCTTTGATATTTCTTAATTTTTTGGCAACTTTGAACATGGCAGAACCATCCACAGTAATATTCCACCATTTGGCAATGGAAGTTTCCAAAGAAGGGTGTGAAATCCACATTTTTTCAAACCAGAAAGGAAAACAGTGTTTGCCCTTAATAGAACCAACAACAAAAGAAATGGGATAATGGTCTGATCCTATTCTGTTAATAACAGATAGAGAACATCTATACTTAAGGACCCAGTCAGGAGTGATAAGGGATCTATCTAGCCTTACTTGAATAAGATCTCCTCCATCCCTTCGATTAGACCAAGTGTAGGAGGCTCCAGAAAGGTCAACATCAATAAGGGCATTGGCATTGATGAAGTCCATAAGATCAATCCTACTATCCAGTTGAGCTTGAGTTCCTCCAAATTTGTCAATCTCTTGCAGAAGGGTATTGAAATCTCCCATCAACAACCAACAATCCTGGGAAAAAACCCTCTTTTCTGCTGGATTTTGTCCCAAAACTTACTCCTAGCAGTTTTAGAATTTGGAACATAAATGTTGGTGACCACCCATTCCTGTCCTTTAGCAATGCATTTCACTCTCATAGAAATGATATTACCATCTTCATCAGTCAGATCTCCATCAATAGTTTTCTTATTCCAAAATATGGCAACCCCACCAAACGCCCCATTAGAACTACTACCACAAACAACCCCCTGTTTAAAAAATTTTTATTTTTCAACTTTTTCCTTACTCATTTTAGTTTCTTGAACCAGGATGATGTCTGGCTTATGATCTTTAATAAAATTCCTTAGCACATTCTGTTTATGGAGACCATTTAGGCCTCGTATGTTCCAGGAAATTACCTTCATTTGGAAACCTGGGAGCAGGATTCCTGAATGGTTCGCTGCCTTCCATCAGCTATATTTTGTTTTCTCTCCTGGTCCCTATGCCACTTCATAGTTTTACGTCCCTGTGGGGATTTGGAAAGACCAATATCCGCCTTAGACCTGGTTCTAGTTTTAACCCCATTAGAACAACCTGTTCTCTTGTTTTTCTTTTTTCCCACTCCTATTATCTCTTCATCTTCTTCATCTTTATATGTAGATTGCTTACTATTCCAAGGTTCTCCTTTTCTCTGAGAAGAGGTGGGCGATTCAGTTCCAAAACTCTGAAATAGAGAGTTAAGGTTAACCTGGGGCGATCTGAACTGGGTCTTTTTTTCAATGATAACATCTGGACCTTCAAAGTCCTTTGGACACACTTTATTACTTTCCTGTTCTGTATCTTTTGGAGACTCATATCGCGATTCATTTATGTCGCCAATCTCACCATCTTCAAGAATTTCTCCTATACTTACATTTTCTTCCTCTTGAATCTGTAAAGCTTCAAATCCATTGATTGTTTTAACTTCAAATACATTCTCTTCATCCTTTCTGACTTCCTTCTGAAGAGTATCCTTGGAAAGACTAGCTTTCCTTTCATCCTTTGTTATATCTTTTGAGTTACTAGGAAGTCCACTTCCTCCTTCTGCTCCACCCATCTCATTTTTGTTCATCTTCTCTTTCCAAATCTGTTTGACATGATTATTGTGCTTCTGAGCATTCTTGGGGTTACTAGGACAAGCCTTTGCCCAATGTCCAGCTCTCTTACAAGAGAAGCACACAAAAGGGAGGGATTCAATCTCTATAACTTGTTCCCACTTCCCTAGCTTGGAATTTTATTTTGATTGAGCTAGGAAGGTCCATATTCTGTGAGATATTAACACATATCCTCGCATACACCAGTCTCTTCCATGTTGCTGTCATAGAATCTATAGCCACAAGCTCCCCGAAGGAGTTAGCAATGCCTGAGAACACGTCCTCCAATCAAAATTCAAGCGGCAAACTAGGCAACCACACCTAGACCGGAGCAGATTCAAAAAAGGAATCATTGAGCTCCATTTTTGGAGACCATTTTCTTAAGGATAAAGAAGATTTCCCAAGCATCCAGGGTCCTCCACTCAGAGCCATTTCTAAATCTTCCCCACAGGAGAAGGAAAAGACAAAGAATCCCCTTGACAAGGCTGAGACATCAACCTGTCCTTTCAACCTCCATTTTCTCTTCACAAAAGACTTAACAACTTCAATGTTAGGTCTTGGTCCAACAAATTTTCCCACTAGAGAAAAAGCAATTAGAGAAATATTGTGGTCTATGACCACATCTAGTACTGCAATGGCTAATCTGCCTACCTTTCTATCAGAAATATCTTCCACAAAGGGAAAAGTAGATTTACCAGTGGACTTGTTTGCAATTAAGTTGTTCCAGGGTTTGAGAACCTTCACTTCAGCCGTCTTTTCCACCTCAGCATTCAAGTTCTCGAGACCCAAATTTGAAGAATCTTCAATATTTTTAAAGTCAAGAGGAGGGTCCCGATGCCGTGGATCTCCATCCTTTCGACCATCCTCATCATCCACCGTAGATCCCAAAGAGACAAGTTGTCCTTGAGCTGCAGAGGCAGCAGAACCAGAGGAACCAGTCGCGTTGTTCCCTCCATTCGCAGAATTCAAATTTCCCTCCAGCTACGCTATTCCCTCTATAATGTTACTTTTTTGGAGTATGTTTATATTGTGAGTTACCACTAAATGTTTGATTAACTTAATGGTTTAATTTTTTTATTTGTCATAACCAAAGAATTAGAAATGAAATAATTGCTTGTGTCGTTTAATGAAATTATTTCCATGTTTTGGGAGAAAAAGGGGGAAAATGTTGAATATTTTAAAATTAAAAAAAAAAATGGTGTTCAGCAATGCTTCCTTATATTCAATTAAAACATATTATTAAATTGTTGCAAATGAATGAATGTTAAATGTTTTATTCTTGTTAAATATAAATTTTGAAGAAATAGGAAAAAAAAATAAGAAAAGAGAATTAGAAAAAAAGGAAAAATAGAAAAAAGGAAAGGAGTTAAGGCATTTTTTGACTATTCATTCTTTGTAAAAGAAATTTGCTCTACACCCTCTTTTGGAAAAATTAAGATTTTGGAAGATTTTATGCAAGTTAAGTTGTGAAAACTTTCATTTTGGATCAAAAGGGATTTGCTAAAATATTGATTGGGCAAGTGTGTTTGCTCTACGTCTCCAAATTGATATAATCTGCAAGTTTTGCATCATTTTGATGTGCTTCTATTTTGAGGTAAATATCTCGCCTCCCTTCATTTGATTTGTGTTTATTGCTTGAATATCATGCTCACCCATAAGGGAGATAAGGACTTTCCCAGTAGTTTCCAATTTGTACAATTAGAGTAGAATTAAACTTTAAATTAAAATTTTCAATTTGGCCATCTTGTGCCCTCATAATGCCCAAATTTCTCAAAATGTCCAAAAATTGAGTTTCATTTCATAATGTGCTTGTTGTACATTTTAGAACAAAAGCGTACTTTTAATTTTTTTCAAATTTTTAAATTGAAAAAAAAAAAAATTAAGGTTTCAACAATGGATTTTGGGAAAAATTACTAGTTTTTGCATGCCAATTTATTTGGAATCATTTTGAATTTTAAATGTATTTTTAGATGTTTTGGAAATATTAGGAGAAAAGATTACTTCCCATGGATTTTCGCAAGGATTGTTTGAAGATTCTATTTAAATTTTTGTGAACCAAAATTTTGTGCCTTGTTTTCCATGTCACGCGCAATTGTGACGAGTTGTGATGAACCTAGAATGAAGGTACTAGAGAATCATGGGAGAGTGGCTCCCAATGTTTGCTAGGGCCCAAAGGGGCCCGAGGATATCTCATTCTTGAGTTTCCTTAAAAAGTGATAACTAATGACACTAGGTAAATAAAAGTAACCAAGATAATGATTCCTATGGTATAGTCAGAGCACTAGTACAAGCTTGATATATTTATAGCCAACTCTTCTTAGCCATCCCATCAAGCTTTGTGATGACACTCCCTACCTCTTCTCTAACATCTTATCTGTTTGTCGTTGGTGTGTGTACCTAATGGGTGTGTATTGTTTGTGCCATTGGTGATTGTGCCCAATGAGTGAGTCTTGCTTATGCCATTAGTGTTTATGCCCAATGAGGATATGTTTGTGTCATTAGTAATTTTGCCCAATGATTGTTGTATTCTTGGATCCATATTGAGATGTTCATTGAGTTATTGTTAGATGATGTGTGTGCTCCACATATGGCATGTGTGTAAGCCATATCCCAATGTGGTTGGTGTTCAAGTGTGTGTGTGTGTGGTCTATGTGACTATCTGTTGGCATGGCAAGAGTGGACCTAAGGGTACCACAAGGTTAGGGGTATGGAAACCATCATTGGGGTTCAAAGATCTTGGGAAGAGCTCCTAGATTGTAATACAGTTTGTAAAGGTTTGCTTCATTTATTTTATTATTGCAATATCTTGTAAAATGTAATTTGAAGGACATATGAGTCCTTTATCTAAAGTATACTTATTTGAACTTGCTTAAGTGGATGCATTGTCTCAGCTTTATATGTGCTTTTACATGTTTTGGTGTTGGTGTCGAACATGCATGTCTTTTTGTAAGCTATTTCATTTTATTCCTGTGTTGGTTAAAAAGAACAAAGAGAATATTTGATATAGGCTTTAAAATGAATCCAAGATTGAAAAACATTTTATTTGTCTTTAAAGCCTTTAGCTCTTTTTTGTGTGAATAGTTTGTCATTAAGAACCACCTAATTGAGGGGCCAATCAAGGTTCTCTTAGTGGTATTGGCGAGGTCAAGAGGTGTTTGACACCTTTCCCCTTCACCCATACTATTGTTGGCCTCATTTTGAAAAGCCTCTTATAGTCCCCCTAGGCATTGGGAGTAATCTCCTTTGTGGGGTAGAGTGAGGTAAACTCAGGTATCTAGGACCTTATTGGTTCCTCGATTGTTTTCATCATTTCAGAGTTTATTTTTTGTTAGGGCTCCTTCCTTGTAGTCCTTGAGGGTTGTGTTTTACCTAAAGACCAAAATTGAACCTAGGTTTTGCTCACTAGTTAGTACACTTACTAGAATCGGAACTACAACACTAGGAAGTACTCCAACACTTGAACAAGGCTCCAACTTTAAATTGAGACTCTAGTGCCAAACATGGACACTTGAGCACTCACGTTAGCATTCCATCTAGACACTAGTGTCCTCTAGTGCCTTGTTTTCATCATTTCATCATTTGGTTAGGTCTTCTGACTATATCTCAAAGAACTTTTATTATATAAGTCGTTTCCCCTTAGTCTAGAATGTCTTCCCATGTTGTTTGATTGACAATTGTCATACCTTAAGTTCTGTTGCACCTCTTTTCTTTCGGAAGCATGTCATTTCTTGGAAGAAACACATAGTTGTTCCAATTGGTGGAGGGTTTGTACCTACTAGTAAAGCAACTATTGGAACTAGCCCAACAGTCCAATGACATAATGGTAATGATATTGTGGTGTGGGACTTTACGGTTAAGATCAAGCCTCTAGAGAAGGTTGACTTTCATTATGAACCTAGATGTTGAGTGTTGCTCCAGCCTAATATAGATTAAACCTAGAAATTAACCCTAATCTAATAGCTTGCAAAGAAAAGGGAGATAGAGATGCAGGAAATAAGAGGGGTAGTGAAACATCTAGATCGAGATGAGTTTCTTCTTGCCCAGTAAAACATAGAGAACTAACTAGAGTTCCAAAATAACTCACACAGTTCTTTGTTATGCTAGCTCTTAGAGAAATGTATGGAGTTCAAGGCTTGACAAGGACTAAGAGGGAAAGAGAAGATGCACAATTAGCTCCTGCAAACAATTTAACATAACATGCAAACATAGAAGATGATAAACAGTCATTTAGACATGAAGGTAAGAATGTTTTGCATAGCATATCAAAAGTGGGAAGAGGTGAAAATAGAAGTTTTCATTAATCCATTCATAGATCCTATTTACAATGGCAGAAATGTGGAACATGTATATCTCTACAAGAAACAAAAGAAAGAATCCCTTTACAAATTGAGCATGGCAAGCCTTTCATTTTGGAACACGCATCAAAAATAAAGAAATGGTAGTAAGCCAGAGAGAAATCCTAGCTATCACCACATCCAATGAAATGTAAAGATATATACAATGTGATCTAATCTATTGGGAGGCGTGAAAATATTCATCATTTATGGCATGTCAGTAGATCAAATCCACCCAATAAATCTACTAAAATCTTGACCTGGGGATGAGGTTTTGAAAAAAGGGGGTCTCTGAGAAATAACTAAGGTATGGACATCATCCTTGATTCCTTTACCCCTTGGATCCATGCTAAAAGACTCGAACCATACTGATGTAGGTGATTCACTAGATATCCACAAGAAGACACGCCAGGGACGCCACAGGCATTAATGGCATTGTAGAGTGGTAGGTGAGAGAAAACATGTCATCAAAGGTGCCCCTGTAGCTATCAATGGAGTTTTCAACCATCGCATACCAGTGTAAACATCAAACATGGGTGGGGTACATTAAAAATTTAAAACTTTGGCACCCTGATAAAAACCTTTATCCATCAGGCAAAAAGCCTTGAGCTTCCACCTAATTGCATGCCATGGAAAAGTAGGGAAAGAGGAACTCCAAGAAACCTCTCAAACTCATGATTCGCTTAGCTGGAACCATCACATGTGAGATGTTAAACCACTTTGTAATCAGTTTCCCTAAGTCTAATAAGAGGAAAGGGAAGAATAATATTGCTGCCAAGATTGACAAGTTCTGGGCCGCTTCTTTGCAGCTCAACCTGGATATTGTCTTGTTCTCAAAGGCTCTCACTAAGTGGTATCAAACCAAGGCAGTCACTTTTTGCATGCATTCATGTATGTTTTCTGTATTAATACATTGCTTTTCATGAATGCATATGGACAGATTGCATAACATTAGAAATTACTGCATACAAGGTATTAGGCTTAACTTCTTAATAAAGTTATCTCTGTCATAACATGCATCGTATAACCATAATTCCTACATGCAGGCCTATTGTTTCAAATAGTTGTTTTAGAAGGTGGTTACCTTCTTCTCCACATATCTAGTCTTTGTCCCATGTCACTAGTAATTTTGGATCGTTTTCCCTCTTTTTAATAATTAAATTGTTTAACCATACTAAAAAGAAAAAAATCCTTTTCCCTCTAGTAATGTCTTCAAATTTTGTTTGCACGTTTCCAAGGATTGAGCTAGGGGAACATGTATTACACAACAGCAGCCCAACCAAAAAGTTTATGCAAGTAAATAGAAGAGAGTAAATTAGATGAAGGTTATGCAAGTAAATAGAAGAGCAGAGACAGACACTATACAAGATTGAATGCAGGTGCATAGGACAGATCTACAATTGCAGACTGAACCCAGACCCATGAATTTGATCCCAAAAAATGTAAAGATTCAGCAAAGGATCTGAGCCATTTCACTGTAGAGATCGCACTTTTAGTGTAAAGACAGCATATTCCAAAATCCTAATCAAATGACATGCCTTCTTTGATCATAGAGCTAAGTACACCTATCCATCACATTTACTATTCCAAGATAGCAAGTAAATTATCTGATTTATCACTTGCAGCTATCATTAATTAATCTAGAATGCTGAAATATGAATTAGATTTACCAAATGCATGTGGATAAGACCCTGGAACATGGAAAGGATTAAGCAAAGATTAAAAATGCAGCAACATAAATGAGTCTGAAATTCAGAAGCGGCTACATCATCATCAACATTATTTGTGAATTACTAAAAGCTTAGATAAAGGAAGCATCCCTCCCCAAAAAACACTTTACTCAAGAGTGCTTACACAGGTCCTAAGATTTCATTATTTTTTTTGTCTGACAACCATATTACAAACCATTAAAACCCTGTAAAACGAAGTTTGATAGATTTTTCACATTTTTGTTACAAAATAAAATCTGTTTTTTCAGTGTCTTATCTCAAGGAGAAAACAGCTTTTAAACACAAAAGCAACAACCAACTGGATTACCCTTTAAAACTAGCTATGTACTAATTGTCCATTGCCTACTGCAATGCACCTGTTAATATGCACCAAAGCATGTATTTCGTGAAGTTGCTCAAGCTAATTAACAATTGTGTTACTCCGCAAGATTTCTAATAAAAAAGTCAATTCCGAGGTGAACTTCATGACCAACTAAAGGCCAATATCATGGGATAATCTGCATTTCTAAATAATCAGCGGGCACTCTTGGAAGTAGGTTCTAAAGTCTACATACATCTTTCACTTCCAAACACAAGTTCATTAAAATATTGATTTACTGCAAAATTCATTGCACAATAGTATACATATTACTTTTTCTTACAGGTTTTGGAAGATAATGCTAAAATACAATGAAGCAGCATGGCACAACCTCGAACTAACTCAAGCTTGCCGTCCATTGCCTTGGAAAGGAAGATCCAAAAACTTGTTTGAGCAATAACTTGTCTTTTTCCTCGAGTTTATATGCACCATATCCATTAGTTACAGCCAGTTTCAATGCTTTCCTTCCATTTTCTGCATTCTTCTTTCTAGTTCTAGAAAGTAAGGTGACATGCATCAAATCCTCATCATGCAATCTGATGGGACCAGGAGTTTTTGAAATATCACTACTCAAAGACTTCAAAAATCCATCACTCTCAGAATTGAGCTTTCTATTTTCTTGAACTGCATTTCCAGCTTCATTGCCTTCTGATTTGTCAGATGTTCCACCTACTGACAATGTCTCATTTCTCTGTGAATCATCAGATGCATTCTGAGCAGTAAGAGACCCGCTACTACTCCACCATTGACTAGAAACTGATGACAAGCCATTTCTTGGGAATCCTTGTTTGAATTCATCAAGGTATGTTTGAATAGATACCCTATGACTTGAGTGATAGGGATGTTGCCGAACAGTTTGAGGGGGTCTAGTGCCAGAAGGTTGTAGAACAGTACCTGAAGTAGAAACTCCTTGCTGCCATCTACCCATGTCGTTAATAGTAGTGTCAACTTTGCTTTCAATTTGCATGCCCCTGCAATTCACAAAACCAACCATTAGGCACAGTACGCTCCAACATTGTTAGATTTGTGAAAGATAAACAGTTCAAGAAAACCCAAAAAGAGAAGAAAATGTAAAAAGATCTCTAGTTTAAAAAATATATCTCAATAGTTCTGTATTTTTGAAACGGAAAAATGAGCAGGTTTTAAGCAGGAAGAGCTACAATGTGTATGGAAAATATCATTTAAAAAAATAAATGGATAAATGAGCAAGCTTTAAGGATGAAGAAATGCCCGGGAGACAAAGAAACTAGCTACAACGATCACACAATTTGTCACAAGGAAAGTGCCAACTGAGGAAAGCACCTCGTCTTGGAAAGTCAAGTAAAGGCAGTATAGGGAGAAAGCAATCAAAAGTATTCTATGTTCCAACTACCAAGGCATTTTGTGGATTCTGGGACACCTGGGATGGCAGTCCATGGGGGTACTTTTTGGAGATGGTTGGGGATAACAGTGTTTATGAATGTAAGACATATATATATATCAACTCAATTTTTTACAGGTTTAGCTACACATGACATCATCAAAGTTCAAGTTTATACAACATTCAATATAAGAAGTTTATTGATTCAAGCTAAGTTACCAATCCTGTTACTGGTTTGGCTTCAGGTTTAGGTTTGCCAATTCGATCAAAAATATCTTGGGGGTTGGGTTCATTGTGGGCTTGTTGATACAAAAAGATATAAAAATTGTAAATATAAAAATATTTACAGCCTAAAAAATTCAAGAATATGAAACGTAATACACATTTTTAATGTATAGTAATATTTATGTCTTATACAATATTAAAGAAGATACATAAAATAATAAAATTGTAAATAAAATTAATAGTAATAAATATGATTAATTTTAAAAATTAATTAAAAGACGTAACTATAAATATTTTACTATTAATAGTAATATTAGTAATTTATTTACATACATTTTTATTATTACTAATAAATATTATTTTCTGACTCTTCAAAATCTTCAGATAGCAAGTTGCAAAGGCATGGAATCTTGCTATTATTATAGCCCTGTCAGTCCCATTTCATTCATCATACTGGTTCTACTTTTCAGCCCTTCATGTCTCAAGGGCCATGGCTCTCTTCAATCCTAAGCTCCTCTCCATTTTTTGTAGCCCTGGCTCCCACCACCTTAAGATATTAAGGCCCACTCAGCTATAATCACTCGTAATTCCTAATACTCCATATCTCTGTAGCCCTGACTTTGCTGGCAAAACATTGATTTGTTCTCCTCTTGCCATATCACGAACCTCATTTGTTCGACAACTGATTGAAATAGTTTTGTCTTCCCACAGAATTTTAAGGGTATGTATTTTGTCTTTCTGCCTTGTGAAATACAGACACAAGCAAAAAGTTCTTTGCCCGTGAATGCACTCTTTACAGACACAAACTGAGAAAAAAATAGATTTTCATATATTTTGAACACAATTTACAGATAAAACTGATACGGTCATTGTGGAAGCAAAGGAAAACATCAGGAAATTCATGACAGGTTTACCCGGGTTCATCTCAAACAAACCCACAGTGCTTTTCCAAAACCCCAGACAGACCCCCTTGAGAACTGAACCTGGATCAGACCTGAACCTGCAGATCCAAGGGGTAGAACTGGTAGCATAGGACTCAAGAATAGCTGCAGTTAAAAATAGAAATTTCTGCTTTTATTGTTTCACATAGTTGCAGAAATTGGCCAAAAATTGCAGTTTATCATGATTAATCAGCAATCTGCCTTGGCACCAGTTTTATTTCTTTATGGATTTTTCACATTGAATGGTCAAAATAATTGAATTTCCCAGTTCTTTTTCTAATTTTTACCTTAATCTAACCCAATTTTTGCCCTAACCCATTCCCAAGAAAGATTCTGCTACTAATTGAATGTTTTCATTAGCACAAAAGGCCCAAAAGCTACAAAATCACAAATTGAAAGTGTTAGTACAACATGGATTTTTTACTACTGTGTGTTCTCACTTGAAATATTCATGATTTCACTTTATAACTGTATGCAATCATGTTTTTTATCATTCTACACCTTTATTCTTTCATTTTCGAATTGCCTGCTGTCCTACAGCTATATGTAGTCAGAGAATTGCCCACTGATGAGAAGGGTAACAGCTACATGTTGCCACTCAACAGATATATTTTCATTCCATAATTATATGCAGTCATTCAACAGTTGTACACTATCATTCTATAGCTGTATGCAGCCATTCAAAAGTTCGATTCTTTCTATATACAGTTGTATGCAATCATACACTTGCTCTTTCTACAGTACTATTTTTTTGTTAAAAAGTTTGCAGACAACCAGGGGGCCATCTCACCATCTCCAGTATGGTTGAGGGGAATATGAGATATCCCCGCTTTTCCCAGTGGGAGGGTACAGCCAGAGACATCTTGTGCAATCCCACTGTACGAGAAGCATTGGGGGGTAGAGACGGAGGTTGGGAGGTGGTGACATGCTCCTGTGTAACCCTGGAAATATTGCCTGGTATTTATAGAAATATCAGGTCTTTTTTCAAGAATCTATAGAAAAGTGCTCCTGCAAAAGCAAACAAACTTGGATCTGGCATGCAGGTTTTCAATATGTTCTACAAAGTTCCTTTCCTTAGACTTCCCGATCAAGACATTTTTGAGATGCACTGTAATCTTTCGGCTACTATCAGTAGCTTCCTTATACTGTTCATATAGAAGCAAAAATCATTCTCAGAAATAAATCATCAAACCAAACGATAGATTTTTTCAAAGAATCATGATGTTTTGCAGATATACCGCTAAAAATCAGGAATATGAAATGTTCTCACAGTTTGAGAAGGTTAAAATTGCAATTTACTACAGAGGAAATGCCAGTAGATCATTTCATCTGATTTTATGAAAAAATTACAATTTTGGCAATGACAAATTGGGAAATAGTCCAGTTTCTGAGAAATTGTGGCTTATTTTCCCCATTTTTGCCACTATGGTTCTTCTTGGCTTGAGTTAATGGAAGAAGACCCACTTCCACGACCACATTGAACTGCTACTAGCATGTTTTTCAAATGTTGTGTAGACCAGCAGTTGTAACTACAAGTGCATATATCTGCTTATCAGAACTTATATATCAATGTATTGCAATAGAGAATGTTATGTCCACTTTAACCATTGCATTCTTTCATTAATAAGATTAGAAATTAGGTAAGATCCTGGTGGAATTCAATATGAGCTTTGGCAACTAGTTTGCCAAACCCATGATTCTGTGCAGTTCTTCGAGTTTGATCAAGATGGTCACTCAGTTATAGCATTTAATTTCTTGAGATTAAATTAGATCTCACATTCATTAACTAGGTATCTTAAATAGGTCAATTCCATCTCATCAAAGCACATCTCCCATTTTTTTCTTGGAATTAGGCCGACTGAAACTTTTGAAGTCCCAAACAGCAGTTGAAGGTGGCCTTCCAAGTTTTGTTGAAAATAATGTAATATGCAACAAAAAAAGTTAACACATTGATCAGTTTGAACTAACAAACAAATCAAATAATAGTAATTGAGGATTTTCTAAAATTGACTAAAAAACGACATATTCATCCTTCGAATCAGATATCTAATTAAATCAAATATCCTGACAACAGTTAACTGTTAGAAAATTTGAAACCATGTTGTCGAGTCCCATTGGCAGATCATTGCATGTGGTACACTTTGAGTTATATCATTAAAAGTTAAAAAGCACAATGATGAATTCCTTTGATTTTTGTGTTGCTATGGCAGTGTAGTAAGGAAGATTGTAAGAGGTGAACCTTCCATCGGTTTCTATTGTATAAAAATTATTTGTTCCACATTTATCTAAACTTTATTTAAATGGTCCAAGCATAAAGTCACTAAATTACAAAATAATTGTTATGAATCATAGTTAGGATCCTAAGGTCCCCCCAAATATTATAAAAGGTGATGAGTGCAAGAAATGTGATATTAGCGTAATCAAACCTACCATTTTAGTCACTGCTATAATTAGTTAGCAATTATGTTTGTCAAGATGTTGGATGAATTTAAGCTAGGTGATGTACAATACCATCAATGTCCAGAAAATGTGTTGCTGGTCTAAGGGTAGTTGTGATCATTGAAGATGGTTACTTCAAGTTCATTGTTGTCGCAACTACTATTTAAAAAATTCCATGGATAAAAATCATGTTGATATTATAATGATTGGGAAAGAGTTGTGGAAGCAGTGAGGCAAAGGTTTGGGGCCGTTCCTTTATTTATCAAGCAGTGAGGTGGTTTAAACTTTAGAATGCCTCTTTCTAAAACCAAGATCACTAAGTCACTAGCCAATTTTGAAATATGAGGCTAAAGGAGCCTACTTAAGCCCATAAAAGGACTTTACTAATGATCTACAAACTGAGGTGCTTATGCTACATGGGGGCTGTGAGGGCTGTTGTTGAGGGTCTAATTATGTAGGGGTGAAGAAAAACACTAGTTTCTTTAGTGAGCAACTAATCCCAGCTGTTCCAATCGATTGAATGAATATAGCTGGGCACTCTCCAATCGGTTCAATGAAGAATATAGATAGCTGGGCGAGCTTTAATCTATCAAGGCTGTTCTCGCCCAAGCCAATCAAGAGGGGAAAACACTTCTGCTTTTCGGGGCCCACCATAATAGCTGCCATAATTGGGAGAGGCAATTACGTAAAAATGCGGAGGGGGCGAACCTAAAAAACCAGATCGGTTTAGAATGAGATATGCTTCGTGGAAAGAATTACCCACGGTTCAGAGTGAATGAAGACCCAGCTCAATTCAATAGTTTCTTCTCCTCCTACACCCGCTACTAAAGATGAGAGATTGGTTAAGCTAAACTGAGCTGATGCGTGGGGTTGGGTAGGGCGACTGGAAGAAGCCTTCTAAACAATACCTTTTCAGCTGCTCCGCTAGATTCATGAAGTGAATGATTAGCCCTTCCTTACTCATAGCTATAGATAGGGCGGGGAGAGGTGTGGACACTTTGAAACATCAACTAGCGGAACGCAAGCAACCATAGTATCACGTTTATGCCGTTATCAGCCCATCATTATTCCAAGCCCTATCTCCAGAATCCAACCACAATTAATAGGCCGGGGGATCGAGAATCGAGAGGGCCATCAATGAGTGGATTTTAACTGCCAAGACCTCTTAAAACACCTTGACAATTACTTCTACCATCTACAGTGATTTACCACTATCAAAAGGCATGAACAACACGTTATATCTAAACATCAACATAATGCAGAAATAACATACAAACATTAATATGGAGAAAACCCACCTGTTGTGAAACTCCTATCTAGGAAGCAATTTCTTCCTGTTCAACTATGTTATAAGTACAATGAATATGCACTGACCAACTCAACCTTTACAAACTGCACTATCACTCAATCTCACATTCCCTGTCACAAACAGAATTGTAAACTCACATATACATCTCCACAATGGCTCTATAGACACCAACAAGAGCACCCAACCACTTCCAAACATAGAAAAGGCTTCTAACATCTCCCCACACTTACCCAAGACAAGTATTTGGAAGATCAATTGCCAAAATAGAAGAGAATATTTGGCACTCCAAAAACCAACTCTTTGTCTGCACTTTACCACTTTACCAGTGACAAATTTGCCACTTCCATGAAGTGTTTGTCAATTTACCCATGCAGATTGACCTAGTTCTTCTGGAAGCCATTACTTTTACATATGGACTCAACTTTGAGGTACTGTTTTTTATTTTAGTTGTTCAATTTTTTGAGAGGAATATGAATATGCATACTCAAGTTTTGATTCCATTTTCACATTGATTTTGCCCTTTCAACATAACTGCATTTATGAGGCCTAGGTGAGCAGGATCAAACCCAGAAAAATGTCTTATACGCCAACAAAGATTTCAAGATGTCCCATACCATCCCTAAACCATCACAAGCATCAAAAAACTAGGCCATTATCTGGAAACATCCATATCACAATAGTTTGATGATGTGCTCCTCTATTAGGTTTCTTGACAATGCTCCACAATTCTAATAATGCTTCTGGATTCAATTGTGTGCAAAAATTTTATCATCAACATTTTGAATCACACTCTGTGATTCATCATCAGGATGAGAGTTCTAAGGAGATGAAAGATGCTAGGAAGCAGATCTAGACTAAATAAAAAGATGAGGGGGAGGGAGAGAGAGAAAGAGAGCACGTGAATCAAAATCAAAAACAAAAAATTGGAATTAAGAAAACAAAAGAAAGACAGAAATAAATATGTAAAAAAATGAAACACTATATATATATACATACAAATGTATATATGCATGTATATATATATATGTATGTATACATGTATATATACATATATATACATACATAAATATATATATGTGTGTGTGTATATATATATACACATATATGTGTATACATATGCATACATAATATGTATGTATATATGCATACATATATATATGCATGTACATACATACATACATATAGACAACTACATATATATGCAGACATCTGTATATATATATCACAAAGGAACAGGAAAAAGAAAAAACTAAGACCAAACAAAGAATAAAGAGAACAAAATAACAAGACAACAAAAAATGAAAAAGAACAAAAGTAAAAGGACAAAAAACACAACAAAGGGGGGCCTAAGGAGATTAAAGATGCTAGAAAGCAGATCTAGACTAAATAAAAAAATGAGAGTGAGGGAGAGAGAAAGAGAGCACGCAAATCAAAATAAAAAATAAAAAATTGGAATTAAGAAAACAAAAGAAAGACACAAAGAAATCAATATGTAAAAAAATGAAATACAAATATATGTATATATATACATACATACATATATATATTTTGTTGTGTTTTTGTCCTTTTACTTTTGTTCTTTTTCATTTTTTATTGTCTTCTTATTTTGTTCTCTTTATTCTTTGTTTGGTCTACTTTTTTCTTTTTCCCGTTCCTTTGTAATATATATATATATTTGTTTAGTATATGTCTGCATTTATGCATCCATATATATATATATATAGACACATATATGTATATATATAGATGCTATATATAGATATATATTTATGTGTGTGTGCGTGTATATGTATTTGTATTTCATTTTTTTACCTATTTATTTCTTTTTGTCTTTCTTTTGTTTTCTTAATTCCAATTTTTTATTTTTTATTTTGATATGCATGCTCTCTTTCTCTCTCCCTCCCTCTCATCTTTTTATTTAGTCTAGATCTGCTTCCTAGCATCTTTCGTCTCCTTAGAACTCTCATCTTGATGATGAATCACGGAGTGTGATTTGAAACGTTGATGATAAAAAATTTACACACAATCGAATCCAAAAGCATTATTAGAATTATAGCATGGATTGTGGAAATCTGATAGCATTAGACGCTCCACAAGCTAGGATGAGGAGGGCCCAAATGTCAACTCAATCCAATTTTACAGATCACACCTCCCCCATCAACAGGCTTGGAATTAGTGAAGAAAGTTTGCAGATCACATCATCCCACTAAGGTGCCTTCTAGCCTCACTAAACAAGGTAGTCATCACTAAAGACTTGAAAAATTGTTTCCTTCACCTACCTTCCTGCTCCTTGCACGCACAAAGCTTTATTCCATTCCCTTTAACTAAACTCTCAACCTTAAAACTTATGAATTTGCCACTGGCATTGATTAAGCATTTCCCCAATCTTGGACTTTCCTATATGTGCATTCAAGAAATATTCCTTCAAGGCCAATCTATATTGATTCTTCCTTTGGAAATAGATAGAATCTTTGACATACAAGTATGAACTCCTAAAGATACTACTACAAATGTCAACAAGAACCACATCAAAGTCCAAAAAAAAAAAGTTTTAAAATAAAGATTGCATTGCTTTGTGACTTTCAACTTCACATAGTCCTTCAACCAACCCATGGAGTAAGGATGGAAATGGTTGACCCCTTTCAGGCCTAACTCTTCAACTATTTTACGAGATATCAGATTCAATTGAAAGCAGAAATCAAACAAGGAATCTTTTTTCTTAATCTTTGGCTTGAATTTAAATGTGGAATAACTAAGTAAGCTCCTCTTTTTCTAGACTCTTCTTACTCACCAAAACAACTCCCTTAAATACTGTGGCACAAGAAATGCAATCACCCACATCTGAATCACATTAAGGAGCTGATTTG
This sequence comes from Cryptomeria japonica, assembly GCF_030272615.1. NCBI lineage: Eukaryota > Viridiplantae > Streptophyta > Pinopsida > Cupressales > Cupressaceae > Cryptomeria > Cryptomeria japonica. Next base: position 619,381,922 of record NC_081407.1, read on the forward strand.
GGATGCAAATTCCAACATTTATCTTCTTCATGCCCATCTTTATGACAATCAAAACAATGCAATTTGTTCTTACATTTGCTCTTTGCCTTTTGACATGGAAGTACAACTCTTCTTTCCTTTGCCTCGTAATTTTTCTCAGTACCATTCTACTGCTCATAACCCCTGTTGCAAGTGTAAGTAACTCCCTTCTTGTCCAACTCAAGATAATGTGCTTAGGTAAATTCCTCATTGATCTTTTGGGGTTTGGCCATGAGGATTGCCCTTTGAAGATGGTCAAGAAAACCTCCCACATACTAAATCAACACTTCACACTCCATAATGTCCTTCCCAAGCTGAACTGCTCTTTTTTAAAATTCATTGATGTAAGCTTGAACGCTTTGCCCTTGGTCTTGCTTTAAATGATGTTACCGCATCACCCGCTCTTCTTTACTGAGAATGAAGTAAATTGCTTTCATGCCAATTCATTAAAATTATTCTACTTGGAGATTAATGCAGCTTTACAGATTTCCAAAGAGTATGCATAACTCTCATCGCATGTCCTGTAAGTTTCAGCCTTGCAAAAGAAATTTGTTGTTGTGGAGAAAGATGATGCAAACTGAAATACACTTCCATTTGGGACACCTATTTGTCCAACTTCTCCATTGTATAGTTGGATGTCTTTTTTTGGTTGACTTTAAAGAGCTTATGAGATTTTGTAGTGTCTTCTTGCTCAACATCTCTCAGCTTCACCTTCATCTTGGGGTACCTTGTTACATCCATTCTTGCTATCCAGACAAGCATTATACTTTCTATCCTACCAAGCTTCCTTCAACCACCAAAATCCTAGCCATGTCTTCTTCCAACCTTCTAAATCTTGCTTCTCCGACATCTTCTTCCACCATACTCACTGTTGTCACCTTTCTTAACCACTCCCTTGACTCAATTTTAGACTCAAATGGTAATAAACTCCCCTTTCCACTTGACCTTGTGGATGGAATACATCTGCGATCAAACTATAAAAGTTTAAACAAATAATCCAAAGGAGTGACCACTCTAATACCCCCTAGTCCATAAGATGGGTGGCTATGCCACAAAGTCATCAATGAATGGATTTTGGCTGCTAAGACCTCTTAACACACCTTAGCAATTATTTCTGCCATCCACAATGATTTACCACTATCAAAAGGCATGAACAACACAACACAATAGAGAGCTAAACATCAACATAACGCAGAAATAACAGAGCAAACAAGTACAAAGCTAGAACAACACACATTAACCTAGAGAAAATCCATTTTGGTTTAAAAACTTCAATCCGTGAAGTATTCTTCCCATCACCATGTAATAAGGAAGTACAATAACAAATATAATGGTCAACTCAATCTTAACAAGCTCCAATGTCAATCAAGAGCTTTGAATCACTCAATCTCACAGTTCCCTATCACAAACAAACTTGTAAACTTCCATATATACACTCAACAATAGCTCTACACACCACAACAAGAGTGTGCAACCACTTCCAGACGTAGATAAGGCTCCTAACATCTCCCCAGACATTCCCTAATGCAAGAATTTGGAAGATCATTTGCCAAAATGAAAGAGAAAACATTTGATGTATCAAAAACCAACTCTCTGCCTACACAAAGAAGCATTGACCACTTTACCAGTGACAAATTTGCCACTTTCACGAAGAGTTTGCCACTTCACTAGTGCACATTGACATAGTTCTTCCAAAAGCCATAGCTTTTATATAGACTTCAAAAAAGGTTTCAAGAGGAATCTGAAAATGCAATAATATTCAATTTTTATTCCATATTCACATTGATTTTTCTCCTACAACACAAATGCATTTACGAGGCCTTGGGTGAGCAGAATCAATCCCTGGAGATGTCTTATCCACCAACAAAGATTCCATGATGTCCCGTGCTGTCCCTAAACCTTCACAAGCATCAAAGAAGCATGCCACTATCTAGAAACATCCCTATTACACTGGTCTGATGATGTACTCCTACACTAGGTTTAATAATGGCACTCTGCAAGCCAGAATTACATTACCTCAATGGTCCGAATGTCAACTCAATTCAATTTTACACATTGATCAACTTATAAACCAATTATTTTTCTCCAAGAACTTGAACCCCTATGGTTGAAGTTTGAACCATGTAGACTTCATCCTCCAAGCATCTGTCAATAAGGCAATTTTCACATCCATCAAATATACTTTCCATCCAAATTGAGCTGCAAAGGAGATAACTAACCAGAAGGTTACAATCTTAATACTTGGAGCAAAGGTCTCTTCATAGTCTATCCCCTTCCTCCTATGCATAGCCTATAGCAACAAAACAAGTTTCATACTTGTCTAAAGAACCATTTGATTTACACTTATCTTTTGAAATCTATTTACAAGCAATAAATTTCTACTGAGGATCAATGGGATGATTACCAATAACATCCATGTCTTGTTATTCATCAATGCATTAAATTCCATCTTCAAGGTAGACTCCCATTCATATTTCTCTTTGGCCCTTGAAACTAGGATCAGATAACTATGAACAACAGAATATAAAGCTTAATTTACCTACTCACCACATTACACAAGTATTTTACCCAATCATAGACCGGCTTTCCTTTTCCTTTGGCAATTCATCTTTCCAAAAATCCTTCATCAAGGTATAGTACCACTTCAGTCTCTTTTGTTAACCCTCCTGATCCTGCTACAAAGAATGAGAATCACTCTCCTCTCCACTAGATCCCCCCTTGAATTTGACCCTTTTGATGTTTTCTATTGTTTCAACACAAGAACTTGTTCTAGAATCAACAGCAATTAACTAATATTTGTAAGTGTGTCATTATCCAAGAAGAATGGTATTTTCCCATCTACACAATCTATATTGACCACATTTTTTTTCCTAGAGACATCTGGTAGCCTATATGGTTTAGATTCCTCACTACAGCACCAACCAACACATACATTTTCTTTATGCATCAAAATTATTGCTCTCTTCCTTGGGAATGTGTACAAAAGCAATACAACCAAAATCTCAGCTATCACTTACAAAAGGTTTTCTATGTGACCATGATTCTTCAAATGTGAAATTTTACAAGGCTTTACAAGGAATTGTGTTAAGGATGTAGAGTATTGTATTCATTAATGGCATACTCACCGAGAAAAATATAAAATGAGTTTTCCCCATGTTTACCCACCAAAAAAACTCGTTGAGTTTTTGTAAAGTACTTGCCATTTTTTGGCGAGTACTAATCAAAAACTCGCTAGACATATTAAAATGCAAAACACAAAAATAACACAAGTTTTGTTTTTTTTTGGGGGGGGGGGGGAAATACTCAAAGTCACAGTTTTGCCCTATAAACACATGAATTCCTCTCACTCTACACCTTGACCCCATTAGGGGCATGGCCCCCAGACCCCTATGAGGAGTGTCACACCTCTCTCTTCTCATATAAGAAATTTGATTACAACGAGGGGATTTGGGAGTGGAGACCAGAATCAACAGCTTAGACAATTATCTTTATCGCTATCATAACATCATTGATCAATGATGAGGTATCATAGTATGAGTATCAAAAATTCAAATGCCACTTCTATTACTATAAAATATAATACAACCTTCAGCCTTGCAAAAGAAAGGTAGACAACAAATTAGAGGTGTTCATTGATTCGGTTTAATCAAAGCCACAAACACATCCTTCAATGTCAAGTGAGGAGCTATGATAGAGTGCAAAGATTAGAAACTCCCCAAGTTTTCACTAGACTAGGGAAGAGGAAGATGTCAAATGATGTAATATGCAACTTATGAATTATGATGATGATTCTCAAAGGCAGTCAGCATAAATTCATAATAGTTGCTAGATAACTAGTGTATCAAAATTTCACACGACAATACGATTTTTTGTACTCGATTTGTATTCAAATGAATCAAATATAATATAATACACTTTTGTATTCATTTATGGACTCAATGGATATATTTTCTCTTTGAATTTTGCAACAACAAAAAAAATGTGTTGTAAAAGAAATCTAAGCAATTTTTTAAGTTGTCGAGTTTTTTGGGTCTAGCAAGTTTTTGCCGAGTCCAAGTTTTCCAACTATGCTATTCACAATGTTTGCCCAATATAGATATTGCAATTTTGACCATGCACCATGCACCTCATCATATCTGTAACTGCCTTATTCCTCCTTTCCATGATGCTATTTTGTTGTGGAGTGTATATTGTATACTGCTATGCACACCCTCCTCTTTGCAGAATTCCTTTAGCTGTTTTGAGACAAACTTGCCTCCATTATCAGATCTTAGAGCTTTCACATGTTTACCTATTTGTTTCTCTAGCAAAGCTTCCCATCCTACTTAATTAAAAAGAAACCACCTAACTTATCTTTCAGAAAATAAACCCACAATTTCCTAGAGAAAAGTCATCAACCAATAACAAGAAATACTTGGTTAAGTGTCTTCATAGGACCATGCAAATCAGCATGCACCATATCTAAAACTCTTTTGTCTAGTCATGCCTTTTATCAAATAGGTGTTGATTTTGTTTGCTTCTCCAATGCCTTGTACACTCATTGAATATTTCTTGAATGAGCAGAAGTCAATCCACCATATTAGTCCTATTGAGTACAAACAATATTGAGAATTAAGGTGATCATACCTACCATGGCAAAGTACATTGATACTTCCAACCACTGCTAGTGCATGTCTTTTTGATGTTTTCAAATCAACAAGTTTATATGACCCCTTTTCACCAATTCCCATAGTAATCACTTTGCTATCGTTAAGAGTAGTGCCAATACATTTGTTTCCTTTACATTTTACACAAAGTGTAGTGTTCTTAGTGATCTCACTAATAGATAATAGGCTTTTATTCATGTCAATGACATTTTTGACAATTCATAAAGGTCTAAGTTACCAGTTCGCAAGGGTAGGAGGGGGGGTCTCGGGCTAGTTAGAACCTGATCAGCTATGGGTCCGGGCAGGATTCTGGCCCCAACCTGTGGGTCCAGCCCTAGCAAACTTGAGCAAACCCAAGATGAATTTTGTCCCTAGAAATGAATTCCTACTAAATTCAACATGTCTGACAATTTTTTTTACTTTTTTTAATTTGTTTTCTATTGCATTTAGGTCGTTTCACCCCCAACACCCCCAACCCTAATTTATGTCATACAAAACATCTAGAAGGGAAAACAAAACTCATTTTTCATATTGTGAATTAACAACAAAAATATTTTCCTCCATTGCTGAACTTATATTTTTGCTTGCCATTGCACGAATAGAGCTGAAGATTGATTATTGAATGCTCCATGCTGGTTGTTGTGCTATTCCTATGCATTTGCAAGTATTGGTTTGCTGTCAAGCAGATCATAAAGGAAGATTTGTTCAAAAGAGGTAGGGTTTTTGAAGTTTTTAGTTTTTTTTCCTTGCAATTTTTTTTAACGAATGTACTCTCTTGTTTTGTTTTGAAGTTTTTCCCTTTCAGTTTGTTTCAAATGTGTTGTTTATCGAACTTATTGTCTTAGGTATTACAATGTCAACTGTTTCTAGCTCTATGAACCAACCCCGCTCAAAAAAGACCCAAACACTCCCCTTTGAAAATATGTTGAAACAATACAACTTCCAAGTGGTGGAGGTTATGTTCCCTTGAAAAGGCACCAAATTTTGTTTAAGTGGACCAAGCCCAAATGACAAAGGCCTTCCAGATGAAGTAGTTTTGGCATTTATTAATAAGGCTCCAGAAGTGTACCAGGGTCTAGGTTTTAAAAAGTTAAGTAGCACCTTATTGGATAGAGAGGTGAAATTTGTAGAGGACTCCTTGAAGCCCATAAGGGATTCATGGATCGAAACAGGGGGTGTCTATCATTTTTTATGGATAGGAAGATGCAAAAAATCACCCATTGATCAATATTATTGCATTGTCCCCTAAAGGAACAATGTTTTTTAGAGTAGTGGATTGTGAAGAAGAGGTGAAGGATACTATATTTATTGTTATTATTCTTTGTCAAGCCATTGAGGAAGTGGGCCCTCGAAATATTGTGCAACTTATAACTAACAATGCCAAAAACTATAGGGCTGTAGGGTAAATGGTTGAGGAACGTTATTCCCACACTTTTTGGACACCTTATGTTCTCCACTCCCTCAACCTAATGTTACAAAAAATTGGCAACAAAATTGATTGGATCAAATAGTTGCATGTTGAGGCCGAAGAGATCTAAATGTTTGTCACCAACCACCATACATCACAAGGCATATTTAGAACATTCTCGAAATTCGAGTTGTTGAAGATAAGCTAAATAATGAATATGATTCAATTTAGTAAACTTTGTTATTTTATTTTAATTTTAATTTATGTAAATTTAATTATTTTTATTTTTATTTTCAAACAAGTTGTTCATACGCATTTTGTCTCCAACACAATTTTGAGAAGATGACTTGTGAAGGTTCGTAAGGCACTTTCTAACATGGTAATCGACCCAAATTATTACATATGGAGGTAATCTAGCAAGACAAGACAGAAAAAGTTAAGCAAATGATCTTTAGATGACATTTGGTGGGATCATGTTGAAAATCTCAATTTCACTAAGCCCATATTGAGCATGATTTGTCATACTAACATGGATAGGCCTTTGTTTGGGTGAGGTATATGATGGCATCGAATCAATGATTGAAGAGATGAAAGTCATCATAAATGTAAAAGAGCAAGATCCTGAAGAAAAATTCTTCAAAGAACTACACCAAATCATTGTAGAGAGGTGGACCAAAATGACAACTCCCTTGCATCTTCTTGCTTTTACATTGAGTTCCAAATATTATAGTTCTCGACTCCTTTCTATTGCAACAAGAATTACACCATATACAGATCCTGAAGTTGCTCAAAGGTACAAGGCAGCACCTTGCAAGCTCTTTGTGATCGTGACATGCAAGATGTCGTGAGGATTGAGTTCATGGGTTTTGCATGCTCCAATGACTATGATCTTGATGCTCTTTGGGACAAGTATATGGTCAATGCTCATAGTTGGTGGTATTTCCATGTCAAAACATACAAGCACCTACAACCTCTTACGATCAAAATTTTATTGCAAGTTCTATTAAAAAAAATCTTTTTATCTTTTAAGTTTTATTTATATCTTAATTTTATAATATACATTTTTAAATTTTGTAACTCTTTATCTTTGATTGTCTTAATAGGTTGCTAGTTCATCTACATTTGAGACGAATTGGAGCACATACTCCATCCATTCAATAAAGCGCAATAGACTACAATCAAAAAAGGTAGAGGAATTGGTGTACATGCAATCAAACTAGAGGCTCCTTACACACAATGGCGAAAAAGAAGAGAAAAAGAAGTGGGATATTAAGCAAAAGAGTGTAGACTTGAATGCTTCCACTACCCAATTTGTTGCACTTGATGGTGATGATGACTATGTGTAATGATCCGAATTAAACAACTAGTCGACCAAGTCATTTCTTTGAATTTTTATTAAATAAATAAATAATAAATTAGATTATAAATAAATGTTAATTAATATTAATTTTAATAAAGTCACCTTAGAGGTTGACATGTTTTATTTTCTTAAATTTAATAAGTGCCTTGAGAGGCCGACTTGTGCCTTGGGGCGGTTTGTTTTGAGTCATTTACCTATGGCCAACTTGCTTAAGGAGAGTTTATATATATATATATATATATATTGAAAGAGACCTTGGTCATTTTCAATATTACTAGGTACTTATTCAAACCCACAAATTCTCAAAAATCATTACAGAAGCAAGATGCATCGAATGAAATTGTAATCGATTAAATATGAAATCAATATCAGCAGTAGAAGTTGTTAATATTGGATTATAGATAAAGATTCTCAAAACAAAGAAAGGAATAGTAAACATCATCAAAAATCCACACATAATAAGGAACATATAATCAATTTGGATCACGGAGTGTGATCTGAAATGTTGATTGAAAAACTCACGCACAATCAATTCCAGAAGTTTGCTCACAACAGAATTCTATGGATTCTGGAAATCTCATATCATCAATATAATCAATTTGTTTCCACACTCAGTGAGAAACAAAATACCAAACAGCTTTCTTAATCAAAAACTTACAAATCGAACCCAAGCAATCTCACTTATGCTCAGTGCGCAAACCCAATGTTTTTCACAAGTCATCGCCTTACAACCTCAATGCCCTAAGTGTCTGAATCAACTCCTACAACTGATAGAATAATTGCAGAGTTCTATCCTGGATCAGTACTTGGCCAATTTTGGCAGCAAATGTAATGTCCCCTTCTTGAGTAACTTAGTATTACAAGGCAATTACTTGAATTCCTTATACTTAATATGAATTTCAATATCTGATCTTTCTCTGAACTTATAAAATTGATAATATAAAGACTAGTATATTTTAAATGACACCTATTAATGCCTCTTGCTATCTCTGATTTATACAATTAATATCTGCTAAGTGAACAATATATCAATAAAGTTTCCCTTTCACCTATATTGATAAGGGATATCAATTGAATGACAAGATCGTATTGTACTTGATATGATCTTGTGAACTATGCCAACTGTTGATATTCCAATCTGTGATAAGAGGTATAGTTATATGAGCTCTTTCTGATATGTCTACGTGGTTGTGTAACGATCCTCCTCGACCTTGCTGCTATATCTAATCACTGATAATAATATGCAAAATATAGATACTAGTATCGCTCTATGGTGCTATGTTGCTACTCCTGATGTAGACTCCTATGCTTGCAACTTAAGATGGTGTTGTCTTTGATTTATGACTGTGTTCCTTATACCACCAAAATGCCAGAGGCAACTACTCTTAGAAGATCAAATCCAAAATGGATAAAAGAATAAAAGATAGATTGAATTCCCAGGGCGTTATTCCTGATATGTATTGCTGGTCAATACACTTCCGGAACCCCTGGCTTTATGCTTGATGGTGAAATTCCCCAATAAGATATCCCCCCATGTGGATAGGTCGAACCTTAATATATATATCTTGCAACATCAAAGAGTTGCATCCCCTTGAATGTCTAAGAGACATGTTGCTTCTTAATCGCATCTTTCCATTAACACTTGTTACTTATACAAAATCATACTTTTTATTCTTGATTGTTGTTGATTAGTGTTGTCTTTAAAGATCGTATCAATCACCCTTCTTATTAACCATTGTCTAAAGGATATTAGTCACTTAGAAGCGAATCATTTCTTTATACACAAATTCTACCATTTGGAGAAGTCTTTTCCTTAGCACAGTCAAATCGCATCTTCCTCGTGAATCGCATATAGTCCTCTTTTATTGTTTGACCATCATTTTCCGTCTTTTTACTCCAATCGTATACCCTAATCATGAGTCTTGCCTCAATTGATATTTTGGAGTCTTGCCTCAATTGATATTTTGGAGTCAGCATCTGTGATTGGTCTTGATAGATCTTCCTTAGCGATGAAGTTGACTTAGTCTTCATTTTGGCTTGTTTCACTTCCGATTCCCAAGCTCCGGTGACAACAAACTTAATCCAAATCTTTTGATATTAATATTTGATATCGGCCATTGTTAATGCGTCATAGCACCTTTACCTCTGATATCCAATATTAACAGTACTCTGTAATTTCATCGATGATGACTATTACCAATTGATGTTAGCCTAAGCGGTCATTGGTTCTTATGAGTGCAGCGGTAATCTTCAAGTGTGTTTCCTTCGCTCATGATGATTCACAATTTGAACCACGAGTTGCGCCAGATAATTATAGAATAATATTCTTAGCGATAAAGTTATATTGTGATCCCCCAAATAATAATCGTCAACACAAAAAGATAAAAATAAAAATAAAAATAATAAATATTTAATAATTATTGTGTTAAAAGTAAAACACTTACTTCCTAAGCAAAGGACTCCCAAAGAGTCAACTCATTTGGGGTCATGACAGTCCCCCCTACCAAATTGTTGCTTGCCCTAGAGCAACCTCAGTTTGGGGTGAATTTCTTCTCCTTCCCAAGTTGCATCTTCTACGAGGAGGTTCTTCCATTTAATCAGATACTCTAAGATTACATTGTTTCTCAACCTTTTCTCCCTAATATTCAGCACTATTTCAAGTTCCAAAATCAACTTGCCCTCATAATCCCGTGGTGGTAATTCTTGAGAAGATGTGATTGTTTTCCCAATGCGTTTTTGAGGCATGAAACACGAAACATGTGGATCTTGCTGTTAGATGGAAGCACCAAGACATAAGCTACCCTACCGATTTTCCTGATCGCCTTATATGGTCCATAAAAACAAGGTTTCAACTGCTCAGCTCCTGTACCTTTGATGGAAGACTATCTATAGGGTTGTAACCTCAAGTACACCATATCCCCCACATCAAAAACTCTTTCAGTTCGATGCCTATCAGCATATAACTTTTGCTGGTTTTGAGCTTGTTGCAAGTTATCCTTGAGGGCATTCAATATATCCTTGCTTTGTTGTAGCATGTCCTTTGCATTGGGCTATCTACTATCTAACAACAACAAATCCATAAAAGGAGCAGCATAACCATAGAGTGCCTTAAAAGGAGACATGCCAATGGACATGCGATGAGTAGTATTGTAACAATATTCCCCAGATGCAACCACTTAATCCATGTAGTATGCTATCCTATAACATAATTCTTCAAATAACCTTGTATCCACTTATTCACTATCTCGGTTTTCCCATCGGTTTGTGGGTGCTTGCTAGTACTAGGAGTTAATTTTGTACCTGCCAAATAGAACAGTTCTTGCCAAAACATGCTAAGGAACCTATCGTCCCCATCACTCATGATTGTTTTTGGCAAACCATGAAGTCCAAAAATTTCTCTGAAAAATAGGTTCGCCACTTGTGTGGCCTTAAACTTAGATTTTTTATAACATGAAAGTGAGCATACTTAGTAAGCCTATCAATCACCACATATATGCAGTCCTTACCTTGAACCTTTGGCAGACCCATGATGAAATCCATTGATATACTTTCCCATTCTTGATACGGAATGGGTAGAGGCTGCAACAATCCAGCTGGAAAAACATGTTCCACCTTATTTTGTTGACACTCCTTACATTCCCTTACATGCTGCATTACATCCTTTTTCAACCCTTTCCGTGATAAATGTTCCCTTGCTTGTAGGTCTCGTAGAAGACCGGATGACCAGCAAGGCGTGTCATGACAAGCCCTCAATATTTTTTCCTTCATCTTGCACTCAAGAATGATATACACACGATCCTTGTAGAAAATAAGTTCATCCACCACTTTGAACCTGTCATCATTCACCTTGTCTTCCAAAACATCATTAGCAAAGGAATCCTTAACATATTCAGCTACTATCCATGACTTCCAATTAGCAGAAATATCAATTATAGAATGCAAATGAGGTTTTCTAGAGAGTACATCAACCACCACATTGTTGTTCCCCTTTACATATTTGATGTCGAAATCATAGACTTGAATCTTACTTACCCATTTCTCATGTCTATCGTTCAAATCCCTTTGGTTGAGGAAGAATTTCAGGCTATTGTGGTCTGTTTTGACTATAAATTTCCCATACACCTAGTATTGACGGAATTTGGCTAAAGCACGCATTATGTCCAGCATCTCTTTGTCATAAATTGGAAAATTTCTTTCAGCCTCCTTAAGTTTTCTACTTTCGTAAGCTATGGGATCTTTATTTTGCATCAAGCCAGCCCCTATGCCTTCCCCTAACGCATCACATTCAAGCACAAAAGTATGTGAAAAATCTGGAATTGCTAAAACTGGGCAAGAACTCATTACCTCTTTGCCTTTGTCAAAGGCTTGTTGGGCTGTAGGACACCATGTGAAAGCTCCCTTTTTTGTTAAGTTTGTTAGAGGGGCTGCAAGTTCAGAAAAACCCTTCACAAACCTCCTGAAGTAGCTGCAAAGTCCTACAAAACCTCTTAACTGTGCCAAATTCTTGGGTCTAGGCGAATCTTGTATTGCTTGGATTTTTTCATCATCCACACTAACACCTTGTTCATTAATTTTGAGCCCCAAATACAAAATTTCAGTCAATCTGAACTCACATTTGGAGATATTGGTATAAAAAGAGTGTTGTTCAAGTATGCCCAATACCTCATCTACATGTTTCAAATGATCCTCCCGTGTTCTACTATAAATCAGAATGTCATCAAAGAAAACCAAAAGAAAAAATCATCAATTGTACGATGAATACCTGATTCATGCATGATTGGAAAGTTGCTGGTGCATTGGTTAAACCAAAGGTCATGACCAAGAATTCATATTGCCCAAAATGACATTGAAATGTTGTTTTATGAACATCCTCATCTCTTACCTTTATTTGATGATAACCTAAACAAAAGTCAATCTTGGAGAAGTACCTTGCTACATGGAGTTCATAAATTAATTCATCCATCCTTGGAATGGGGTAGTGGTTCTTGATCGTTCTTTTATTGAGTGCCCTATAAACAATACACATTCTCATGGTCCAATCCTTCTTCTTGACCAGCACAATGGATGATGCGACTGGGCTGGAGCTAGGCCTTATATGACCCATATCCAATAGTTCTTTGATGGCCTTTTCAATATCCTCCTTATACACCTTTAGATGACGGTATGTAGTGATCATAACTGGTTTTGCTCCCTTTTCTAGCTCAATGATGTGTTGGAAACCCCTATTCAGTGGTAGCCCAAGAGAAATGTCCTCGAATACCTAGCTATGCTTATCCAAAATGGATTGGATTTCTACATTGTAAGCTCCCCCATCCTTGTTTGGACCTGTTGGTAATAAAACACTCTACTGCCCGTTCTACTTGACCCTTACAAAAAGCTCGTTCCATCCTCCTTGCTGAAAATTCCATAGGACCCTTATTTGATAGACCATGTAAGACTATTTTTTTTCCATTGTGTTGAAAAGAGAGTTCCATAGTTCAATGGCTTGTTTCATACTTGTCAATTGCATACAACCATTGAACTCCTAAAACCACTTCCATATCCTTACTGATTACATACAAATCATCCCTCATTTTGTATTCTCCCATAGTTAATTCCATTTGAGGAACCTTCTTGGTACAAGGTAGAATTGTTCCACTAGCAACCTTTACATCAAACCCTTCAATCTCCTAAGTATTGAGTTTCAACCTCTTCACTACTTCTTTGTCAACATAGTTATAGGTAGCTCAACTATCAACAAGAATTGTTAACTTTTTGTCCTTTCAGGACTCCCCTAAGACGGAAAGCATTATATTGTGGCTCTACTGAAAGTGCTGCAAGAGTTCCTCCCGAAGGTCTGTCTTCTTGGTGTATTTGCTCGGCTTCTTCCATCTCATGCCCATGATGATCTTCTTCTCCTTTTGTATCATTATCAGAAACGACCTCAATGTAATGTATTTGCCCTTTGCCTAAACACCTATACCCTAGCTGCCAAGGTTCATGGCATGTAAAACACAACTTCTTTCTTCATAACTCTTTATTAGATACCTCACCTATGCTTGGTTTCAGTGGTGATGCTTTTATAAAGGTAATGTTCCACTGGAAAGGTTTCTTGGGTAGAATAGGAGGTGCTGACTTCTTGATATGGAAACTATCCCTGGTTATTGAATCTTCCAAATTGAGGGCCCTTGTAATTGCTTCTTGTAATGTGCTTGGGCTGAATGCTCTTATTAAGCCCTTGAGAGGTTCAGCTACACCTTCAACAAACAGAACCATGAGCCTCCTTTCTGTAACATCAGGTACCATCACTACAAGTTTCTTCTCTCACATAATTGTCCATCTTCCCTTATTGCCTTAGCTGTGCTAACTCTCTAAAGTGGATTTTTGGTCCTTCCTATAAAACATTTATGTTATCCTTTGACTGAATTCTTCCATCGTGGTTATAGAATCATGCCCCTGAGATATCATGCCATGGTACCACCATTCATGTGTTGTCCTCTCTAGATGTAAGGTGGCAAATTTGATGGCTTCCTCTTCAAACATTGGGTTTAAAGAGAAAAATGTGTCCAACTTTTGTAACCATGCTCTTGCTGATGAATTTTCGGATCCATCAAAAGTTGGGTTAGTGACTTTCCTCAATCAATGCTAAATGTCCTTTCTTTCTTTATACCCTTTCTTCCCATGCCCTGTTGCCTTCTTCATTTCATAATAGTCTCTAAAAGTCAGGTTTGTACAAATGGCAAGGCTTAAGGCGTAGTATGCCTCATTAATCTTGCTACATCCTCCTCAGATTCATGCTGTTCTTCATCAATATTAATCATTGTATCTTTGTTCAAGAACTTAGAACTTAAAATCCTTGAAGTAGCTAAAATAGGTCTCTTTTCCTTTCCTACGCATGGTCTTCATTTGAACAGCCCTCATCCTCTTTCTTCTGATCAGGCTTGTTATTGCTCAGTTGCTGACCTAACTCTTCCAATAGCTGGACCATTTTCCCCATTGAATCTCTGATTTCCTTCATGTATTCTTGGGAATGCTCTTCCCCCTTATCCCCCATGGTGGCTTCCTTCCTTTCCTCTCACTGCTGGTAGCGCTATTCTTTGTTACTCATAACCAACCCACAGGCTGGCAGGTTGGACAGCTCTGATGCCACTGAAAGAGACCTTGATAATTTTCAATACTAGTGTGTGCTTATTCAAACCTACGGATTCTCAGAAATCATTACAGAAGCAAGATGCACCAGATGATATTGTAATCAATTAAATATGAAATCAATATCAGCATTAGAAGTCACTGATATTGAATTACAGATAAAAATTCTCAGAACAGAAATATAAACAAAGGACTGGTAAACATCATCAAAACTCCATACATGTTAAGAAACATAAAATCAATTCATTTGCACACTCAATGAGAAACAAAATACCAAACAGGTTTCTTAATCAGACACTTACAAATCAAACCCAGGCAGTCTCGCTTATACTCAATGCATAGATCCTGTGTTTTTCACAAATCATCGCCTTACAACCTCAACGCCCTGAGTGTCTAAATTGCCTCCTTCAACTGATAGAATAATTGTCGACTTTTGTCCTGGATCAATACTTGGCTGATCTAGGCGCCAATGCCATGGTGCCTTAATCTCCTCTATCGCTGCTCCCAGAATGAATGAATCAACCTGCAATGGCACCTTAATCTTTCTATCACTGCTCCCAGATTGAATAAAATTGACCAGCTGCTCCCTTCGAACCAGAACTCCCTACAAAGCTCATATGATAGGATTAGCTTTACTACTCAAATATAGAGTGTTAGGTGTATCCACAAGCTAGGGAAGGATGGTCATCCTACCCTGCTAGGCTCATTGAGATGGTCGTCCCAGTAGCAATCCCCATTAGAAGCAGATCACAGATTATTCCAAGCATCCCAAATTTCAAACTCGAGCCTCCTTATATAGGGGAATTCCAATAAGTCGGCCCAACAAGAGATAGCCGACCTAAAGTCGACTCACACAAAAAGACGAAAAATAAAAATAAAAAAAATAAAAATTTAATAACTATTGTATTAAAACACTTATTACTGCCTAAGCAAATGACTCCCAAAGAGTCGTCTCATTTGAGGTCATGACATAGGTATGGGTATTGATTGAGTTATCACAGAATTCCATTGTCTTTGCATAAATTGTATGCAACTAATACTCAAATGCCAATCAATCCTTACCAATATTAAAACTGGTAGGATGTGTTGGTTGAAAATTTTGTAGACCTAGGAGATGTACAAAATTGTAGTTTCAGCCAAAGCGTGTGAGTATGATACTCTCTTAATTAAGGGAAGGCTCCCCCTATCTATAAACTATTCTTAAACTAGAAATGGACGAGACAACAGTCTTTCTTCTTATTTCAAGAAAAACTATATCCTTTTCTCTTCACAGAAAAGTGATAGCAATTGAAAATAACAGCAACAACAACTTATAAAACAAAGTGAGAGCAAGGAAATGAAGTTTCTTGAAAGCACAAAGACTTCCCTCACTTCCTTCGGGACGGGACAGCAATATCAAGCTCAAAGTCTTGAATATGTGAAATCCTATCTACCCTTTTCTATATTAATGATAACAAGAACAAAGTATGGCAGCACAAAGTCTGAAATATCTTGCTCTTCTCTACATAAAACAGCAAGAACTAGTGTGAGCTCAAAGTCTCACAGCTATTCCTTATCACAAAATCTACTTCTAATTTCTTTCAAGAACAAGTATTGGCACAAAGTCCTACAGCTTCTCTTAACAGAATATCTACTCTAACTGATATTAATCTCCAATACTTGCAACACAAAGTCTGCAAATCAAATTTGATTAAGCTCTTATAGAAACACTAGCAAGAAAGATAATATTGAACACAAACTCAAAATATTTAGCACAAAGTCTCAATCCTTGAGCAATCTTCTTCTATTTCTTTCAACTTCAATTTACACATAAAAAGCACAAAGTCTTTCTTGTTGTAAGTTTATCAGAGTTTACTTGCTTGCTTTCCAAAAGATAAAAGATACAATAAACTCCATCAAGTATTTATAGGAGAGGAGTCTTGAGAAAAAGGTGGGAGGATCTCAGCTAACTTGAAAAATTCTCTCAACCACCATGACTTATTCAGCTACCATCTAAGACTTATTCAAAATTACAAGTCCTATTCTAAATTGACTTGTAATCAGCCTACTTGTAATTACAAAAATGCAAGTAATGACTTAACTTGCAATTTACAAAATTGCTTTTATAAGTAAGCTTGTCAAAAGGGAAACTACAATACTGAAATTACAAATTTGAAATTACAACTAAGTGTTGAAAAACACTTATGTTGCAGCATGTTTGGCCATGAATCCTTCAAACTTTTGGATGATCATTTGCAGTTCATCAAGATTCGGTTCGTGAGTATTTTTCACAACGATCATGGTTTTTACAATAACATCGCTACAACGAAGGATTGTAATGTTGTTCTTTTCAAGAGAAGACTGGATTTCCTGCAAGAAGATTTGATATTTCACCAAAGCTTGAATAGATACAGCTGAAAATTGTTCATTCCTCCATTCATGAAGAATCTTCGTCTACAGATCTGAAAGAACTTCTTCTTCTGGCAACAATTCTCCATCTTGATCCATAATATTACAAGAAGCTTTCTCACAACAAGAAACATCTTGCAACACTTCAGTGTGTAATTTCATGGAATCATCAATATCCTCAATGAGTGACGTGAGAACAAGGACTTTATTCTCCAAGAGTTCTTCAAATTCTAGATACATGACTCTAGAAGGAATAATGTCATGTTCTTAAAGAACGTTCAACTTTTCTTGAGGCAACTTGTGCCAAACTTCAGTTGTTTCCATCAGAGGCATCTGCATGCCAGTTGTACTCTCTATCTGCAGCTGCTCAGCTTTGCTTTCATCATCATCAGACCAGACAATATCTCAACCGGTTTGTCAAAGTGACAAACCCATCACTCTTCATCTGTCCCGGCAACTCATCATGCCTTCTCTGTCGGTCCAATGCATATCCCTAATTACATGCACCTGAGGCATTCCTTTGACTCACTGATAGATCCGATGTGAGCCTTCAAACACCTGCCTTTACCTCTTCTTCCTTATCTCACAGAACTAAGATGCACACTATGCATAAGAGGAGATAAGCTCCACTTACCGGTGGGAGTGGACATATTTTCTACATGCAATTCCTAACATCCATATAACAACATATAACCTCCGAGTCTAATTAGGATCCATATAACATATTTTAAACTTCTTTCCTGCATTTATTAATAAATAAACATTAAAGACACAATAATCTCATCAAATAGAAGCACATACACAAGTTTACATTGATCACATAAGTATAAATGCAAATTTTAGGCTTGCGCTGAAGGAAATAAGCTAAAATAAAAAACACATTAGAAATATAGAGTGTCAAATATCTACAAAATTCATGGAATATGAAATCCATGTCATCAAAAGTTCAAAACATATATCAAGTTCAACATAAAAGCTAGAGCCTAGAAGTCTAAGGCTTAGAGGAGCCAATATCAATGATCATTGATCACTCGACACCGCAACCATCCTACGTATGTGCCTAAGATAGGTCCTGGAACAATTTGCAGCCATAATATCTGCCTGTGTCTGAGGCTCAAGCTCAGGCTCAGTCTCAATGACATCAACATCCTCATCCACTGTTGTTATATGGATCCACATCATCCTTGGACATATTCAATGTTTATTTCACTTAAAACAGACTTTTTAAATTTTTTTGGCTTTTTTATTGTTGCCTGGGCAGCAGAGTCCAGGCCTTGGGACTCGGTGAGTCTGCCAAGACCCGGCCAAACTCGGTCGAGTTCGAGTCCAAAGGCGCCTGACCTCGGCAAGGGCGACCTGCCTCGGGACTCAGCGAGTCTTGTAACACTAGTTTTGATTGCTTCAAGTGTTGAAGCAGATTGTAAAGATACTTACTGATTATTACATAATAAGATCTAAGATTATAGCTGGGTTTTTCACCTCCAAGAGGGAGGTTTTCCCAAGGTATCACTGTGTTATGCAGAGATTAGAAAATCGCCCAAAACTCGCCAAACTCCGCGATTCTGAGTCCGAGACATGCTCGCCGAGTCTCTGGAGCTCGGACTCGGGCTCGGCCGAGTCTGGCGAGCAAACTCGCCAGACTCGCCGAGTTGGCGAGTTTGGCATAAACTCGCCAAACTCGGCGAGTCTTGTGCCTCGGACTCAGCCGGCGGCAAGGCCCAAAAAAGGCCAAAAAAATGCATTTTTTAAAGTTTTTTTAAAATGAATATCTCGTCTTCGTTCACTACAACCTCCGCCTGAGAACGAGAAAAATTAGGGTTACAACATGGCAGCCAATAGAAAAATAACACGAGAGTGCGCAAGGGGCGCTGCCCCTCAACCCCACAAGGGGCGCTGCCCCTTGACCCCACCTTGGGGGCGCTGCCCCCAAACCCCCGTTGAAAAATATGTGGGGAAACTGCATTGATAGAAGTAGGGAAAATTTAACCTCCGAGTCTAACACAGATTGGATCGACCAGGTATATATAGAGGTTGAGGCTGTAGCCATGGCAGAGGAGGAGCAGAGAGCACGAGCAGAGACAGGAGATACTGATAGTGACACAGATGTTCCTAATGTTGGTGAGCATGGCATGGTGTCACGGGGAGCGACTATGGCTGCCGAATCATCCAAGACCTACCTTAAACGCCTTCGTAGGGGGCCAGGGTGAGAGGGTGCATGCTCCTCTGAGCCATAGGCTTGTAGTTGTATTTACCTTTGGTATTTGTGTGGAACATTTGATGATGACCATATGATGACATGATTTTTTATTCCATGAGTTTTGTAATATTGTATACATTTGACAATATTTATATATTTATGTTTGTTATTTCCTTCAGCTACAATTTGCATTTATGCTAATGTGATTGATGTATACTTGTGTATGTAATCAAATGAGCCGAGTTTGATGATGTTATTGTGTCTTTAAGGTGTATTCAATAAAGGGTGCATGAAACAAGTTTTAAATCTTTAAAAATCTCTAAATTTCTTGAGTTTTTCACTTTCCCGAGTCCAGACGAGTCTGAAGCCGAGTCTGACTCCGAGTCCCGAGTCTGAGTCCGAGCCGAGTCCGAGTCCCGTTTCTTTGGTGTTATGTGTTGCATTTGTGCTTTCTGTTTTACTTTCAGTCTGACTGCTAAAATTAACAGTAATAAGAACTCACTTTTATTTTAGCGCACATTATTATTACTAACCCATGTGAAAATAATTTCCTAACAGTAGTCACAAATGTTGTTACAAATTGTTTGAATGCAAAACACTCCAAGAGTTGTCAATACAAGAGATGACCAAGATAATAGAATGCCCGCTAGAAAATACCTCAAATGAAAGATGGAAATGAGCTGGTATATGACTGTACATACTGAAAAGAGCTACAACAGGTCTGTATGACTGTGCAAGTAGTTGCAGGTCTGCTGCCCAAAAGTTGGAGGTCGAAACAGAAATTGAAAAGCCTTCAAAGACTCTCCAAACTCATTTAGAACACCACCAAAGGTTGCTAAATAGCATCACACTCACACAGCAACACCAAACAGCTTCAAAAAGCAAGAAAATGACAACTACCAATCTGATGTGTTTATTTTAGTGATGCCTAGCACCATTAATGGTGTTGCAAACAAGGATGGCCAGTAAACAATACCCCAAAACTCCTCATTTCCTTGTTTGTTCAATGCAAAATGGACTGAAAATGAAGAAAAATGTCAAAGCACCACCCCACACAATGAATGAACCCCCAGGTACAAGACATTTTAGCCTGGGAAGCTCATGCCAACTCTCCAGGTTAAACTATACAGCTTGCAATAAATGTGGTACAGCCTCCAACATGGGAAAAACCTGCCTTATATCATTAGTACAGCCTGAAAAAATAGGAAAGGCGCTGAATAATATATAAATTTAGACAAACCCTTATACCTGCCAGGAGTGGTATGGCCAAGTCTGAAAGGGAAATGATACAGCTAGCAATGTCTTTTTCCAGTCACCCAAGCAAAACATCAAACAAACAAAAAAAAAACTGAAACCACACTCCAAAATTTGCAACCTCAAAACACTTCAAAAATCTTCATTCTAAAACCTCAAATCAAATCTGGAACTCTTTTGAAGCAAAGTGGTGATTCTTGAATAGAACCACTGCAATCCAGCTAAGGATTATCTTTCAAATCTTAAACAAGAAATCCAATGAGAACTTTGTCCTCAAAAGATTAGAGAAGAATGCATAGGTTCAATTTGATAGCATAACGATATGAGAAATCTTCAACATACGAGCAAATGAGACCTAAAACCTCTTTTTATAGCTTTGGAGGGATTTGAAATAATATAAAACTATTCATTTACCACCAAAAGACCTTTTTGAAATATTAAAATGACTTTCATGTGCAAGTCCCCTTCACTTTTTCCTAGGTGTCCACTTATGGCAGGACATAAATAACTTTTATAAAATATAAAGTAAATAATTTAACTTTGAGCATTCAAGATTTAAAGTGTATATTTTGTCCACCTAAGTTGTAGAAAGCACTACCAAAGCATCAAAAACTAATTTTGATCATGCCACAATGAAACTGAAGTAATGAGAAGATGACTAGTGCCAAACTTACAAAAATACAAGTGCTATCCAAGAAGTTTGGAGAACACCCCAAGAGTCCAAAAACTCTTCCAAATACATCTCCATGATCCAAAACACCAACTGAGCTCAATGCCACAAATAGAAACCTAAAATACTAAACCTGCGTCCTCCAAGAAGTTTGGAGTTCTCCTCAGCACACCTAGAAGCCTACAGAAAACTTAGAAATTAGCCAAAAGCTCATGAAACAATTTTGCTAGAAATAGGGGTATTACACCCTTCTTGTCTGGTTGTGTGCAAGGTTTTTGTACATGCACTATTGGATGGCATACTTATTGTTCTGGATTGTTGTAGAATTGTCTCATTTTAGTGTTTTTTGAATTTCTCCTTTGGTAGTTTCTCAACAATTATAATTGTTTTTAGCATTCTCTTTGTGAAATTTGTATTCTCTCTAAAAGTGGGGAGTGTTATCGTTAAAAAGAAAAAAAAATATGATTGAACAAGGGACATTGAATTATCAATTATCAACTATGTTCTCAATTTTATATTTGATGTTGTACATTTTGTGTAAATTAAGGTTGTTTTTAATATAATACACACACAAACACACATACAGCTGAACCTAGCCATACTAAGCCCAAGGAAAAAAATCAGCAAACCACCAAACCCGACAGGAAACATAGATACAAAATAATAGCATCATACCCTTTGTATGTAAATGAAAAAAAAATCATATATCCACCCATTACCAAAAGGTTATTTAACTTAATTTCAATAAAAACTAAAAGTAGCTAAAAATATGCTATTATTTTACATGGAGTTTTGGAAATAATCAAGGGTTCAAATTTGGAAACAAACTATTCATTGAACTTACAGAGTTGCAGGTTTGGATTCTGGCATTTGCGTCAATGATATACCCAAAGATGGAGCTCCACTAGATGGCAAACTTTTGTTATTGTCGTTTGATGGCTTTGTAAGGTCTTCAGTTGACTCCTTATCTCTGGTTGAATCCTTATCTTTAATTGCTTCTCGTTTGATATCCTCAACTGACCTTCCTGCCAAGAACTATAACCAGGGTAAAGTTTAAGATATTATGATGCTATTCTGAAATTACTTCTTTTCTTCGGGAAGGTAAACAACTTCATAAAACATATTTAATCTGTAATGAAAACTATAGTAAGCTAGAACAAAGGGTACAACAATTACAAAACAAGTACAGATATATCTCGTTAGATCAACAATCTTTAAAATCTGAATATATAATCAACCATGCAATCAACGATCACTTACAGACCTCACTTTCAAATCAAGGAACCTTAATAATAGTATTATATTCTACCAAATATTTCACTGGTAGCTCTCTGATTATGAATGAAATTAATTTAATAATTCAAATAATGCACTTCTAGTTCCAAAACAGGAATATCATGCCCCCAATCTGATGCACATTATCAATGAAACCTAATAAGAAATCATCTCATGACAGTGAGACTACATAATTTCTTGACCCTAACCTTGACTACAGCAGATCATGATTACTACTGTGCACACAGCAAATAATAATTGCCTAATAGATTGCCTTCCTTATCCTCTCCTAACAACGATCTTCCCTAAAATAATGGCGGATTAATTAGATTTAATAATCAATAGTTAAGTGAAACAGTAAGTTCCTGAAGGGATGCAATTTGCTACAAATAGACATACTCCATTTCAGACTGTCACACCTTGAATAAGAGTCACCACCTTACAAACCAGATGGAGGGGTATAAAGAGGAGCACGCCAGCATTCAAGGAGGGGATGATGGGAGGAGACAGCTTCAGATCATCAAAGGAACAGATTACTGATTGAGTGGCAGATAATCTAGATTATTGCAATCATTATTGAGACAGCAGATTGGTATGCTGTATCTCTTCCTTAAACTAAATGTTTATTACAGAATATTATATTTGAATTCTATTGGGAATTAGGGAGAGATTTATGGCCTATAATATAGACTGATTCATTAATTCCTATATATACGTCAGAGAAACAAGACTCGCCCGAAATCGCCCAAACTCGGCGAGTCCGAGTCCAAGTCAAGCCAAACGAGTCCCAGGGGCTCGGACTCGGACTCGGCCGAGTCTGGAGAGTAAACTCGCCAGACTCGCCGAGTTGGCGATTTTGGGCCAAAATCGCCAACTCGGCGAGTCTGGCGAGTTTACTCTCCAGACTCGGCCGAGTCCGAGTCCGAGCCCCTGGGACTCGTTTGGCTTGACTTGGACTCGGACTCGGCCGGCGTTGGCACAACTAAAAAGTCAAAAAAAAAATAGTTTGGAAAGTTTTTTTAAATCCGTTTTTTAATGTTAATTGTCTTCTAGCCCTAAAAGTGACTTTCATTTCATTCACTTGCAAAAAAAGGAAGAGTAAAGTGAGTTGGGAAGAAAAACAAGGGTGCATAGAAGAAAAACCAGCAAGGAGGAAGCTCAAGTTTTCTTCAATTTGTCACATTGGAGCTGCATTGTGTTTCGATTTGGTGCATCAAGAGTTGGATAGGAAGAGTTTGCAGCTCATTTCAAGCTTGTTGTAAGAGGTAAGATTGTTTTTTTTAACATTATTTTGTTTCTTATATGCAAAAATTCCATTTTCTATTCATTTATTTTGAAAGTTTTACATTTTCTTGTATGCAAGATCTTTTGTATGTTTGTAATTTGTATGTAGCATGTAGTATGTAGTTGTAATATGTAGGGTTGTATGTAGGGTTTGTAAATTTTATTTTTTTTAAATTGTAGGGTTTGACAAACCCTACATTTTTTTTTAAAAAAAATTTACAAACCCTACTTTAGTTTTTTTGAATGTATGTATTAATTTTATTTTGTATTTGTAATGTTTTATTGCAGCAAACTTCACTTTATTATTTGCCTCAACTTCAACTTTCACAAAACTATCCTAAAATGTCTACTTCAGCTTCTAGACCCCCCATGAGAAAGGACCCTGCTTGGAAATATCATGAGGATTTTCCAGGGCAAGGAAAGGGGCAAACAAAATGTATGTTTTGCAAAACAATATTCCATGGAGGTATATATAGGCTGAAATACCATATTGCTGGTGTGCGTGGACATGATGCCTAACCATGCCTAAAAGCAGTCTCTGAGGCCATACGTGATTGTTATGTAATGGTTGAGGAGATTGAAAGAAAAAAGAAACAAAAGGAGGATCGAGCGGCCATTGGGAGAGAGACAGTTTTAGGAAGAGGGACACAGTTAGGTTGTGTTGGAGGCCCTTCTTCCTTACCTCCATATCGTCCCACTCAGTTTGCTACTGTTGGTGCTTCCGTTTCTGCTTCTGCTTCTATAAGTGGCAGTGCCACCGCCACTTCTCATGCTCCTACCACTAGTAGTTGTAGTGGGAATGTTACCATTGGACCTAGGATTCGTAAATCTAGGTTGGATTCCTTCTTTGTGCCTCGCACTATTCCTGGGTCCCAACCGTCGCTTGAGGGCATGGGTTGGAACAAGGAGGTCCATGATGCTGCTAAAATGGCAATTGGCAGGTTTTGGAGCTACAGCTGTATTCCATTCTTTGTAGCCAGGTGAATGTTTTACTAACTTTTATGTTTGATAACTTTGATTGTTTTGATTTTTATACTTAACTTATCTCATTGAATTTTTATACTTAACTTATCTCATTGAGTTTCTTTGCGACAGGTCTCCTTATTGGCAACAAATGGTTGATGCCATTACCATATGCGGGGCGGGGTTCAAAGCCCCTAGTGAGGGTGATTTGAGGGGACCCATTTTGTCTCAAATGGTGGATGATGTGAAAAAGGATTTAGATGAACAACGCCACATATGGAGCACTAAAGGTTGCACCATCATGACTGATGGTTGGACGGATAGGAGAAATAGAACTCTCCTTAATTTTCTTGTTTCTTCCGTAGGTGATTGATTAATTTTAGTTTCATATAGTCTTTAATTTTTTATTTTTTATCTAATGGTTTATTGAATGATCATTGACCTAGCTTTATTTTTTTATTTCAGG